>NW_025729165.1:0-26527 GCF_021461385.2 Schistocerca piceifrons | reverse complement strand
CGAGGCAGGATTCAAACCTGCGACCGTAGCAGCAGCGTGGTTCCGGACTGAAGCGCCTAGAACCGCTCGGCCACAGCGGCCGGCATCGCTCGTTACTCAACATTTGCATGTATGTAACTTTTTCATAAACAACAATGCATTCTAGACAAATACCAGCAAATGATAATAGCGATAAAATAAGTGGAGTAGTCAAAGAACGATATTCATATCAAATTAAGGTTCTTGTAATTTTTAACGGTATGTGATTCATTGAACTGACTACACAACACCGTTGAATTTGGGAAGGAAACTAGAATGTAACGAACCTACAACAGCTGATACAAGGAAAACTTTACAATTTCGACATCACCTTTTTAAAGGATTTGTTGGCCGATTTCAACAAATTCCACAACTAAAACCTTCGCTGATTTTATTGCGAAACTCAACTCGTCACTGAGAACACTGCTAGTAAATGCCACCTCGACCACACTTTTACCGCGACAAAATCGACTTTCATCGCGTATTACACAATATTTTTGAATATTCGTTTGTACTCCACTCCTTCGTCTGATGAGGTGAGTGTTTGTTGTTGACTATTCAGAAGAGCTGCAGTATGTTTCCCGTCATCCTTGCTAAGGAAAAATACGTTCCGAATATTCTCAACACTCCTTTTAACACGTGTTCTCAACATTCCTTTTAATACGTGTGGTCCTTGATGTGGTTTTGTGAAATAATTGATCCGTCTAGGTCACAACAATTAATTCCACAGTAAATTATGAAATTCTAACAAGGCAACCTCCCCATCGCACCCCCCTCAGATTTAGTTATAAGTTTGCACAGTCGATAGGCCTTGAAAAACTGAACACAGATCAACCGAGAAAGCAGGAAGAAGTTGTGTGGAAGTATGAAAAAAATAACCAAAATATACAAACTGAGTAGTCCATGCAGAAGATAGGCAACTCGAGGGAAGGCTTGAACCAAGGATCTCTCGTTCCGCAGCTGCTCACGCTAACCACGGGACCACTGCGCTCCTGAGCTCTGATTATCCTTGATGTTGCCTATCTTGCGCATGGACTACTCAGTTTGTATATTTTGGTTATTTTTTTCATACTTCCACACAACTTCTTCCTGCTTTCTCGATTGATCTGTGTTCAGTTTTTTAAGGCCTATACACTGTGCCAACTTGTAACTAAATCTGAGGGGGGTGCGATGGGGAGGTTCCCTTGTAAGAGGATTTTTAAAACAATTACAAGGACCGCAGTTCGTCCATAATATTGTCTTATTTGGAAGCATTTATGACGCTACACACACATTCAAAAAATAAATGTGTTCTAAGACTGCTGATATAAAAAACCTATACGACGTGGAAGGCTGATCTCATACGGGACTCGCCAGTCAACGATGCCATGCAACATTCCCGTTTGCTTTCGGGGAAGCACGAGGGGCGACGTGTTAACAGAAACTACAAGAGCAAACCACGCAGGGTTACCGTTGACGTCGCGCGGCTTCTGCTGCGACACTTGCGCCGTCATGTCTTCTGCGGTTGTCATTGCGAGGGCGGGCGGCTGCGGTTCGGTACGTAATGCCTGCGGCGCGGTGCTCGCTGTACTGCGTACGCAGCGCAGCAGCTATTTTTATATACTCCGTGGAGAGGAGTGGGGGGACAGGGTAGCGGGGTGGGGCAGGGCACGAGCTCACGACTGGGCTTCACAAATCTCACAGCTGCTTACTGACAAGGTCGTGTTC
The DNA here is from genome assembly GCF_021461385.2 of Schistocerca piceifrons. NCBI lineage: Eukaryota > Metazoa > Arthropoda > Insecta > Orthoptera > Acrididae > Schistocerca > Schistocerca piceifrons. Next base: position 24,802 of record NW_025729165.1, on the reverse strand, counting down.
TTACTGACAAGTCCACAGACACACCGTTGTCCTGTACACGTTTTGTCTCAAACGGACCAGACATACCTTTCACCTTAAGGGGGTGGGGGCTTACAGCTTTGCAAGATTAAAATATACAGAACAAGGCTCGAATTCTTCCATGGTCAGTGTTAATATGTACAAAATCGTTTTGGACATTAGATTTCATCATCTTAAAACCAAAACTACTATTAAACCCGAAGTTTCCACCTTCTTTGCAGCAGTCCTCTTCAGGCCGAATAAAATAGTTTAGTAGCCCTGAAGAGGGCCGTTGCAAAGACGATAGAAACTTCGGGTATAATAGTAGTTTCACTTCCAAAAGTCGCGACGTAATGCCAGAAAAGAATTTCATTCACATCAAGTTGTTATATTTCCGTACTTCCTGTTTTAAATGTTTGTTGAATGTTCAAGTAATGTCAAACACGCACATGTATTGATATTAAAGATCTGAAAAGTGTATTTTATCAGTAATATACAGTGTGTTTATAAACTAGTTATAAAAAGCAACATTTAATTCTGAAAAAGGTAAATAACTTACACAAATGTTCGATAGAGCAAGGCATGCAGTCTATCTTCAACCAAGGTGATGTCGTCACTGAACAGCATCTTCCTTCTACACAAAACACAGCTAATTTTTCTCCGTCACCCTATCTCAAAACTTGCAACAGTTCCAGTTTGCGGAGTTTGAACTACAGGCGTTTCCGTAATAAGTTCCACGCTGTGACACCAGCCATATACGATTCTGAGCTGGCAAATCTGGTTGATTTACTCAGACTACGAATGTAAGTCTGCCGAACTTGTTCAACTGCTGCGTCAGAGGCTATCCTGTCCCGGGGCCCTATGTGATACACACCAGTTTTATTGAAACGATTGTACCAATTAATAACAGTTTGTCTTCGATGTGTTGGCTTGCTGTGTGTAGTCCTGAATCGTCTCTGAATTGTAGCGGATTTGGATTCATGAAACCGAAAACAACACTACACACGCTCTGCACCATCATGCGACTCCGTGATGATTGTAGGAATAACTCACAAGCGCATACCCTCCAGCAGGAACGTCGGAAACTGACAACGATATGCGAGAATGATACGTGAAGAGACACTTCGTTCAGTGCTGTATGAAACATTTCTGTAAGAAAGCCGGCAGCGGTGGCCGAGCGGTTCTAGGCGCTTCAGTCCGGATCCGCACGACTGTTACGGTCGCAGGTTCGAATCCTGCCTCGGGCATGGATGTGTGTGATGTCCTTAGGTTAGTTAGGTTTAAGTAGTTCTAAGTTCTAGGGGACTGATGACCTCAGATGTTAAGTCCCATAGTGCTCAGAGCCATTTGAACCATTTTTCTGTAAGATATTTTCCATTTTCATTACTAAAGCTTACTTTTGTATAATTAATTTATAAACACCCTGTATTATAATTATTATTATATATCCTTTTACGTTCTTTTTCCCGTAATAGCCACGCCTCTCCACACGAATCAAACCGATGACGGCCAGTTGTAAAATCCAAAATACAACTGCTGTCGGGGTTATTGGCGAGCAATACAGACTGGCGCGATAAAGGAAAGGATGAAAGTTGTGGTACCAACGTTCGATACCACACTTGTTAGGGATTGCAGTTATCGACCGCGGTCCGTATTAGTATCGTTGGACCCGCAAGTCGCGGCCAGCGCCGCTCCGCGACTTGTGTCAAGTTTTTAACGAGCTCTCGTCCACTCTTGCTCGGGACGTCAAGTAGTAGAGTAGCATAGCCTTCAGCTGATGGGAAGCAGCCTCTAACAAGGCTCTTATTAACCTATGGCCTAAGTGAGGCCTCAATGGCTACCTGTTTATAATTTAATGTATGCATCCAAGAAGAATCCTGTACAACCAGTTAAGTACAATATATATTATTTTTTACAAACGACTTCAAATTATTTTAGTCGTTGCAGATCCAGACCATGCAGCCAGCACCTTACCGACGTTACTGACAAACCTGCTGTGGTTTATATGTTCCTATTTAGCATTGGTCACCAGTCAACACTGGCGACGAGTCGTTCGTCGTCATCACAACAAAAATGACTTGTTGGTGGAATCATCCTGCCTCGAGTGATCTGTGAATACTGATGATGATGAAGTCCTATGCTCCGTGCCAGAGCGTAGGTGACGATGCGGGAGGAGACCCGCACCGCTGTACTAGGTAAGGTCCTAGTGGAGGTGGTTTGCCATTGCCTTCCTCCGATCGTAATATCCATGAATGATGATGATGAAAACGACACAACACCCAGTCATCTCGAGGCAGGTGAAAATCCATGACCCCGCCGGGAATCGAACCCGGGATCAGGTGTTAGGGGAAGCGAGAACGCTACCGCGAGACCAAGAGCTGCGGACTTGTGTGAATACTAAGGAAAAAAGAACAGTTATCCGTATCCGTTCGTTATACAAGTGTATCGAGCTGGTTCTCATTTGACAGATCATAAGTTTTCCTGAACCGTCGACCTGAAAACTAATATACTGGTAACGGTCCTACTGCATGTGGCACGCTCGATCTTCGTGTCTGGTATCTGTTTTCCCGTTCACTTATGACGAAATTGCAGTTTAAACTAGAATCCAAATCATTTTTCAAATACGAGAAGTATTGCGAGTCGCAAAACCCTTCCCTTGTTCCTTCTAGTGATTGGCACGTTCTCATGGAATTACCAAGATCAGGCAGACTCCACTACGCCACAATTTTTGATGATACTCTTCCTGCCACCAAACTTGTCGGATATCCTAAGGGAGCGATGCCGAGTGCACCATCTGTGTATGAGTCGTCTAAAGCTTTTTCTGTCTATTAGTCCGTAGCTCGTGGTCTTGCGGTAGCGTTCTCTCTTCCCGCGCGGGGTCCCGGGTTCGATTCCCGGCGGGGTCAGGGATTTTCTCTGCCTCTAGATGACTGGGTGTTGTGTGTCTTTCATCATCATTTCATCCTCATTCACTCGCAAGTCACCGTAGTGACGTTAAAGAACTTGTGGAGCGGCGGCCGAACCGCCCCGTGAGGGGTCTCCCGGCCACCAATGCCATACGCTCATTATTATTATCTGTCTATTACATTATTTTAAATACACTGTAAGACAGTAAAAAACGACGCAGCACAAAGGAACTATCCGAATGAGATGGAAATCGGTAGATGTGATCTACATGTATCAGCAAACAAATGATTACGATTTTTGAAAAATTGGATGATTTATCCTCGAGAAAGAGTTTCACAAATTGAGCAAGTCAATAACGTGGTGGTATCTCTGGCCCTTATGCAGGTTGATAGAGGTGCTGGATATCCTCCTAAGGGATACCGTGCCATATTCTGTTTAACTGGCGTATCAGTCGCCAAAATCCCATAATGATCGGAGAGCCCTGCCCACACTGCTCCAAAAGTTTTCAGATGGGGAGGAGATTCGGCGACCTAGCTGGGGAAAGTATAGTTTTTGCAAGCACTAAAACAAGCAGTAGAAACGCTCGCCGTTTGCGGGAGGGCGTTATCTTGCTGAAATGTAAGTTCAGGATTTGTTGCCATTAAGGGCAACAAAACAGAGCTAAAATATCGTCGGTACCGCTGTGCTGTAAGGGTGAGACGGATGACATCCAAAGGGGGCCTCCTAAGGAAATAAATGGCACCACTGTCCGAGGCTTGTCCAGACACGTCTTCGCAGCTCATCGCGGCTCAGTTCGAAACGGCACTCATCACTGAAATAATTTTTCTCCAGTCAACGAGATTCCAAGCCGAAGACGTGTCTGGAGACTCTCCAGACAGCGGTGGGATATCAACCTGATTGTCGTCCGCATTGCGGCCCGACAACCCTGAGTGATGGTCTGGGGTGCCATTCCTTTTCATAGCTGGACTACTTTGGTTGTCATCCGTGGCGCCCTTACAGTACAGCGGTACGTCGACGATATTTTAGCTCTGTTTTGTTGCCCTTAATGGCAACCCATCCTGAACTTCATAAGCAGCAAGATGATGCCCGCCCGCACACGGTGAGAGTTCCTACCGCTTGTCGTGTTTGCTAAACCTTACCTTGGCCAGTCAGACCGCCCGATCTCTCCTCAATTGAATACGTTTGGAGCATCGCACACAGGCCCAATTGGACAAAATATGGCACGATATCCCTCAGGAGAGACTCTATCAGTCAATGCCAAGACGAATAGCTGTTTGCATAATGGCCAGAGGTTGACCACCGCCTTATTGACTTGCTCAATTTGTGAACCTGTGAAACGTCCCCTTTGATCAATTATACATGATGTGCTTAAACTGACACAATATTTTTTTAGCGCAACTACTTTGAATGTCTGTTAATTCATTACACAGCGGTGCTGATAAGCTACGCTCGTCGTCACTATTATTTCTCAGTTTACTTTGAAGCCTAGTGTTTCGTTTTTCACACGCGATTATTGTCACAATATTTCACACAACAATACAGAAAAACACAGTTTGAAGAGCAAAAATAAGAGAACACATTAACATAGCACTGAAAATAATATCTAGTTAATTGCAAGCGCAGCTGCGAAATACTTGCTGCAAATCTACATGCATGCCACAACTGTTTTACTGTACAACAATGAAAGACTGCAACTACAAAGGAGATTTTCTCTACAATTACGCGCTAGCAATAAACAAAAGCTACACTAATTACACAAACTACAAGAAAAAAATCAGGAGATTCCAGTGAGGTATCCTAGGCTAAGGGTCGACATATGAAACGTCCCCTTAGAACAATTGTACAGGACTGTGCTTAACCTGACACACAATATTTTTAGCGCAACGCAATATGACTATCAAACATCCCTGCAAAAGAATGGCCCTTACTAACATTAACCTGTACCTTTCACAAATCACTTACCTCACAAAAATCTTCGTTACTCAAGCTACTGCAATACAGCGAGCGCCACTACTGCCAGCTAAATAAAAGATTCAAACTACGGAAGGCACTAACTACTGATAGGCATAGTTAGCAAATGAAAGATTTTAATAGAGAACAAACAATGTATTTGCCTTAATAGTCATAATATATATAGCAGTTCATGACAAATTACAAAACTCCGCCATCTCTCTCCCCACATCCACCACTGCTGACGGCTCCCCTCCAACTGCGCAACGCTACGCGCTGTTCACATCCAGCTGCCGCTGCCCAACACTACAATGGCAGACAACAATGCAAACTGGCCACAGACTGCACACAGCACAGCCAGTGATTTTCATACAGAGCGCTATGTAACGTTGCCAATAAGAAAACATAAACAGCCTACTTACACCTGTTTCTCTTAAACAAATCATCCATTTTTTTTAAATTGTATTCGTTTGTTTGTGCGTACATGCATATCACATCTATCGATGTCCTTTCCATTCGGATAATTCCATCGTGGCGGTTTTTTTCTTTTTAATAAAGAGTATTCGGTTGCATTTTATCAGGTGGAAATTGGGAAACAGCCCGCAATATGAGATTTCCACTCTGCAGCGGAGTGTGCGCTGATATGAAATTTCCTGGCAGATTAAGACTGTGTGCCGGACCGAGACTCGAACTCGGGAACTTTGCCTTTCGCGGGCAAGTACTCTACCATCTGAGCTACCCAAGCATGACTCACGCCCCGTCCTCACAGCTGTACTTCTGCCAGTACCTCGTCTCCTACGTGGCAGAAGTAAAAATGTGAGGACGGGGCGTGAGTCGTGCCTCAGGTCAGATGGTAGAGTACTTGCCGGCGAAAGGCAAAGCTCCCGAGTTCGAGTCTCGGTCCGGCACACAGTCTTAATCTGCCAGGAAATTTCATATCAGCGCACACTCCGCTGCCGAGTGGAAATTTCATTCTGGAAACATCCCCTAGGCTGTGGCTAAGCCATGTCTCCGCAATATCCTTTCTTCCAGGAGTGCTAGTTCTGCAAGGTTCGCAGCAGAGCTTCTGTAAAGTTTGGAAGGTAGGAGCCGAGGTACTGGCAGAAGTAAAGCTGTGAGGACGAGGCGTGAGTCGTGCTTGGGTAGCCCAGATGGTAGAGCACTTGCCCGCGAAAGGCAAAGATCCCGAGTTCGAGTCTCGGTCCGGCATACAGTTTTAATCTGCCAGGATGATTCAGCTCACAATATGTTTAATTGAGAGTGAGAATCCATCAAAAAACCACACCCGGTCTGGCTCGCGTAGCAGAGGAACGATTGCTAACCCAGCACGAGGAGAAGGAGAAGGCAAACCAGCCAATAGCGTCGACAAACATGCTGGTCTAAAGTTCTGTTTCCTGCCCTCTCCTATACACCACCTGAAAGATATAACAGTTTACTTTGATAATTTGTAATCAAATTAAGGGAACACATTATCACCAACCCGCAGCGTGAATGTGGCGAACTGTATGATATTCAGTTCTTTTTTCTGTTATTGCTTTCATATTGCTGGGAGAGGTTATTACGGAGAACAAAAAGTACATAGCAGTAATGTCTTCAGTCTTAGAACAAGTATGTCACTAAATCCTCTAATTCCACTTGTTTTTTCTGTTTGTTACTACGTAAACGTATCTTATGCTCTTGAATTTATGTCCTCGCATGTCAATATCAAAGAGAATCGCTGACTGTGCGGATGGTGACTTCAGTACTTTGTCGTGCAACTGCTACGACATAAATGACTGTGTAACACGAACAGTGACTGGTGTCGCTAGCGAGTATGATACAGGCACTCTGCTCCATCGTTCGAAACGTGAGATGATTGGGAAAGAGGACGAATGTGAGAAGAAGAACAACAATGACAATAAAAACAACAAAGAGAATGAGGTGCCAAATACGCCATTTGGTAGAAAACTGACGACGATGAAGATGTTGGTAACAAATCATGCATTCCCCCCTCTCCTAATTGCTATTTAAATGACATTGTAGTTTTCTTTGACTCTTCTAATGTGTAATCAAGCTGAATGTGAATGTGGTGAACTGCATGACATTCCATTCGTTTCTGTCTTGTTGCTTTCATAGTACTGACATAGAAGAAGACGATAGCTGCTAAATATCTTCCTATAGAGAAGAAAAACTATTTATCACTTTTTACTGTTATTTTTATTTACTACCAGTTGTATTTATCGATTTTGATAGTCTGCGATGGATTTCAAAGCACTTCACAAAGATCTACAGAAACATAACGTGGTATTTAATTTATTATACATCCGAAAATGAATAACGGTAGTCATAACAGGTCAGGGCCGACGTCAAATTGGAGATGGATTGCCACCTTTATTCAACATAGCGCTAGACGAAATGAATAGGCAGTGCAGACCAGTAAACTAAAAAATATGGCAAAACCAAGAAAGTACCGAGGGCGGGGGGGAAGAGGGGGAGGAGATGATAGGGCCCAATTGGACTGCCTAGCCTTTGCAGACAACATAGAGATAGTACGTGAGGCAGAGAAGGACGCAAAGACACGATTAGACAACCCAAGCAAGGGCTGAGGATCGAACAAGACAGTCACTAAATACCGCTGGGAATTGCAAGGCTCCAGAAGGCACCAAGCACGAGGTGGATAAATTTAAAAACAATGGAAAATATGTAACAAGAAGAAACAGGGGAAAGGATGGAAGAACAGGGAGGATGAAGAAAATGAGGTCAGCCTTCCGTGTGAACAGAGATAAAAATTATATATCTACAGATGCGAAAGCAACCGTGGAAAATGTGGTACTATATGCAGCTGAAGCGATGACACTAGGAAGAAATTGTTTAGAACAATTGTAAAAAGAAGTGAAAATAATACAAAGGTGAGAAATGGGTACGAAGGTCTGGGGAAGAACCGTAATGGAGTATGAGCACTATATCAGTAAAAACCAGACTGAAAATGGCCAGGTTTGCCGGACATGTATTCAGGATTAATATGGATAGGACGTCGAAAACAATATGGGTAACTACAGGCAGAGCAAGAAGAAACATGGAAAACAAGTCGACTGTTGAACACCAGAAGGATTTGCGGGATTGGGGTCAAAGTCGAAGGGAAAGAAAATTTAAGAAGCAAATACTCATCGATCAATAAGCCAGAGATCAACAGAAAATCGTACAGGAAAAGGAGAACCATCAGTGGAGCAGACAAGGTGAGAGGATACTGAAGATCTCGGAAGAAGAGCGGGAGAGAAGAAAAAAAAAGCATAAAGAAGTTCTGGGAGGAGAATAAGAAAATGCAGTCTGTTGTGCTGCAGAGTCCGTAACACAAGAAAAAGACGAAGAAAGAGAATAACGAAGCAGCATCATCTGGTATTTCTTGAGAAATCAAGAAAGACGTTACACGTCCGAAAAAGAGATGGACTTATAAGGCGTGACAGTCTAAGTGTCCTATGAAGATGAAGGTTGTGATTGCAAGGGGAATTTAGAAACGTTCTATTGCGACATGAACAGAGAGGCACGTAAAGATATGAGTAGGAACGCGTGCCCCATGTGCCGATTTGTGCTGCGGGAAATATGTGAAAAATGTAGTCCTGTCTCACAGTCTGTCTATTGAGAAAGTGATATTCATGCACTGCGACTCTAGTGATCACTGCATCTATAATCATTACTGGCGACAACTCCCGTTGCTAATGTACAATATTTCCATGTCACACGGGCGCCCTTTCCACAGACGGTTCGCCTCGAGTTCAACTATGTAGAAGACTTCTTATCACATTGTTTAGTTGAAAATGTAAACATTAACAGAGACACAGTAAATTACCGTCGTTTTTACACCTAGCGTGAACCGCATTCTCTTATATGTTCGTTCCTGAAGCATGGGGAAACAACGTCTCCATACATATTCCAATATTTAATTAGTCATAACACTTTACATGCTGTAAGTATTAGTAAGACGGATTTAGAATCGCTTCGTAAAGGAAAATATAACTGTGACGGTTGTAAGTAACATATCGGGACAATATCATTGTGATGTCAAGATTTTCAGTTTTGAAAAAGCAGGTGATGCCTCAATGACCTAATACAAGGCGTTGCAGTATACCTACAGAAGGTATACAGCTATGGGCTACTTCGAAAATAAACACAGTAAGATGCCTTTAAAATCATACTGTCTTGCTTCTGTGATTATAAATTCTTACCTGAATTACATTGTATTAGTTGTATTCTACGGATTCCATGGACATGCGTCTCCAGGATATCGAACGAAGGGAAAATGTTACTTTACTCCAGTGCTACGATAATTATAAATAACGTAAAACCGTAATTCTAAGAGCTTCTGTGAAACTTTTCAGTAGAAGTATCAAAATAAAGTTCTTCAATCCAGTGAAACCTCACAAGATTACCTACAATAAATTTAATATGCGCTTGCAGGTAGTAGAATACACGTGTACCAATCTGCTTTCTGCAGTAATATTAAGCCCGCAGAACCTTCGTACAGGCGGTTTTCATCCTGGTGTTCAAGCCACGTTTTACACTTTTTTTTTTAAAAAAGAGGAATATTGGTGGCAACAAAAGCCATTAATGAATGTGTATACTGTGAAGCAGCTCTCAAAATGCGAAGTTTTATGAATCATTCTCAGACGGATGTTCTAGCACTAACACTAGATGATCTCTGTCAACTCTCACAGCTGCGACTCTGGTAATCGACTGACTCGAAGCGATATTTCTGTTAACCCCACAATAGAAGTTAAGTGTGTGGTCAGAGGCTAATCGCTGCATCGGTTGCGAAGACGACACAGCGCACATGGGATATCAGAATTTTTTAGATAAGCTGTGGAGGCTGTTTCATCTAACACAAGGAAAATACTCTCGTGATCGTACGACTCGGATCTACAGTTTCACATTAGCCTTGGCAACGGTATCCTCGTTAAAAAACAATCGTTCCCAATAAATTTCATTGTGTATATCCGTGATAAAAGTTTATGTATTGAAAATTTTCGGACGCTCGCGTATTTCGCAGCAACAGTTGAGTGTTTTATAAACTTTCGCAGCAATATCTTCTAAGAAAATCATTTCCTCATTGTTTTACTGTAGATAGTACAATATGTATACGTTTCCCCTCATGCTTATTGTCAGTGTTTTGCGTCTTACGACAGTGACGTAAGCTTTCGAAACGCTCCGTTCTAATATCGTTATACGAGTTTGTTAGTAAGCATAACCTTGATAAAAGATCGAGGCATAAATTTATCTTAAGGGAATCTGTAAATTTTGTACTAGACTTTTCTTTATGTGGAAAGAAACAGAGTAGTACCGTACTAAAAGCTCTGAAGAAGTACATGATATGATGTTCCATGTAAAAGACTCTGAAGGTAAATTTTCCCCTCACTCGGATATCCGGGAGGAACTACCTACCAAAGAAAGAAAAATCGAGAGAAGATCAGAACTGTAACATGGAATTTGCTAACTTTACTGTACAGCGGAAAGTTAAGGAATGACAAACAAGAGATGAAGAAAAACAACCTAGATGTGCTTGACATGTGCGAGATGAGTTGGTGAGTAAACTAGGCTGTACGATTTGGGAGAGGAAAAAAGTGGAGCAATCGTGGCGGGAATATTGTTATCACAGAAACTAAAAATTAGTTTAAAAGTAGAATATGTAGATGAAAGACTGATGATAATAATATAAGTAGAACCAAATGATGCATTATTTACTCAAATATACATGCCAAACTGCTAGTACAAAGATGATGATATAGAAGACTATGGAAAGATAGACCTTACGGAAAGAAAAAGGGGAGATGCTTGTATTATTGATACGGGGGACTCTAATGCTGTCGTTATTGAATAAAGCAAAGAAAATGTACTATGAATATTTAGACTAGGCACTAGAAGTGGTAGAAGTGAAAGGTTAATTAATTTTTGTAAAGACAAGTTTTTAATTGTTGGCAATACTTTGTTTTCGATCCACAAATATATACAGGAAAAAGAACTACGTGAAAAATGCTAAAGCATACCCAATGCTGGCGACAACCTGCTGAAGGGGAAACACAAACAAATAAAGTTGAAAGATGTAAGGATAGGAACGACTGAGGAGACATTAAATATAGGGACTGTGAAAGAAGCAGGTAAAGTACTGAAAATGTGAAACAGGATTGTAGAAGAACGGCTAAAAGGTAATGAGGACGAGAGCATAAATGAAAAATAGATATAAATGAGGGTTACTAGCGTGACAACTGCAAAAGAAGTTGTAGGAAATGGAATGTCTAAAACAGGGAACAAATGGGTATGTGAAAACGCGTTAAAAAAGGAAGAGCACAGAGAATGGAAAGTAGGGAAAGAAAAATCATATATGGGAAGTTGAATAATAAATTAAGAAAGGAAACGAAACATGCAACAGAGAAATAGACGGACGGGAAATGCGAGAATGTAGAAAGGAGGGAAGTACGAAATTATGTACAGATTAGGTAGGAAGATAGCTTTTGAAAACAGGAAGAGAAATAATAATATAGAAGTCGAAGGTAAGAGTGACGCGATAGTTAAAGAACCTCAAGAGATGTTAAATAGATGACTATAACGTGCACAGTGCCCGTGGGAGATGGACGAAAGATCGAGCAATATAGTGAAGAAGAGGTGAAGATGCCAGATCACTAACATTTTGGGTGCATAAGTACAAAAGTCACTGAATGAGATGGAAAATAACAAACCATGTGGACTTGACGAGTTTTCAGCAGAAATAATGAAGAGCTTGGGAGATAGTGGGATGAGGGAGACAGGTCGCCTTTGCAATCAGATATCCGAAACAAGAGAACGCTCATTGAACTTTATCACGATAGTAATGACAACCAGTGAGAAAGAGAATATTATCAAAAAGTGTGAAGCACGTAGATCTGTTTACTTTTTAATGTAGCCAAAATATTATTGAAGATGATGAACAGAAGGTTATATGGTTAAGTTAGATTGGTAGACTGCAGAGAAACAGTTTGGATTCAGAAAGGGTAAAAGGACAAGAGATTCAACTGTACTAAGAATTATAGCTGAGAGATGCGAGAATTGGAGAAATTTGTACGGTATTTGTTCACTTGAGTTTCATTTTATGTGTGCAACCAGCTTCGGCGCTGCATTACGCCTTCTTCAGGCCCCTTGACTGACGTGTAGGAAGAATCCCACCTCTGGTCCCGGGGCGTAATGTAACGCTGAGAATAGTTGCATAAATTAAATAAAACTGGAAATTTAGACGGCTGAAGGTGTTCTGATTTGACATTTTTACTGAACAGTCGAGGTCCAGACATCCTGTCCATTGGTAGACGGACTGTGACTTTTTTCCTCTCATTATTTTGTTTTGTTCATTATATTTATTAATAAATGCCAGACAATTTAAATATTACAAGAACATAAATGTTCCAGTGTATCTTATATATCTTTGATAACAGAGAGCGTGTTTTCGACTAGCTCAACTGAATAATCGAGACGAAAGGCGGAGTGGAATTACAGACGCAGATTTTTGATTTGACGGTATGGCTTTTGTGTGAGGACACGGACAAAACATTTAAATTAATAAGTCCACCACCTTTGTGAAGTGCAGAGAGAAAGTAATTGCTATTCAGTAAGCTGTGAATGTACTCCGTAAATTCGTTAAAGCCGCATATTTCTGGAACTGCAGTGACAAGACATAAAGCGCCTGATGACAGCTTCATCTGTACGTGAGTCGTATCATTACCTGGAACATATATATAACGAATCTGGGGACGTTACTTTACCAGCATAGCGCTTCGTCGTCGCCACACCATCTTGGAATACTGCAATGAAGTGAACTGCAGTAAAGGCAGACAGTTTTGAAACCGTCTGCTAAATAAGAGCAGATTGTCAATTATAAAAGTCATGTATAATGAGTTTTATCTTTAAAAAAATGTTGTTGCACTGGTATTTTGTAATCTGTCGATCTACGATGACACTGTCTTTGCAACAATACCAGTGTATGCAAGTAGTGGTTGCTCTACACCCCACGCCACGGTTTTTCTACAATCGTTCAGTTATTTTGCGAAATAGTAGCCATACATGATCCTATTCATCCAGTCTACTAACCATATTTCGCAGTTTCTGATTTCTCACACAGAAAATAAATATTTCTTTTTGTGAAATAAGCAGATTTGTAAAACGCCAATATTGCTTTTGTGCATGGTCCTATCATAAATGTATTTTTTTGTGATTGTCCGAGAACTGCAGACTGCAGGGTATTCGTATTAGATGCCTGTTGTAGCTGTGTTGGTTACAGTATTAGGCGAGTTGCATGGGTTGGACGCGCAATATATTTATAGTGACTAAGTGTGTTTCTGGGTGCTACTCATTGTTCAGTGACATTGGTACTACGCTGGTATGCAAAACATCAGGACGAACGTAACTTTCGCATATGTCACTGCAAGTAACACAGATGCATGAAACTTGGATCATAAATACAAAGAATTGCTCCAATAAACTTCAGACGGCAACTGAAAGAAATGCGCAATGAGACGAAAATATATGACACTTCCAGTCAAAGATAGTATTTGCCATACACTGAAGCCACCTCGATTTCTGATGGTCCCTTGGACTTTACAAAAGGTGGGAATGAAATATCGGCAATGCATTCTCTCTTTGCAACGTGCTCCCATGCTCGTAAGGAGTTCTTGTGACAGGGCCTTCTGTTCCTCCACCAGCACAGTTGGCAACTCTTGGATGGTCATTGGTACATGCAGACGTGCTGCAATATTCCTCACAAGTGCTCGGTGGAATTTAATTCCGGGAATGAGCAGACCAGACCATTCGCCAAATACCATCTCGTGCCAAACGCACCTCCATCTACCCTGTTTGATGGGGTCCCATATTCTCATCCATAAAATGGGTCGAATGCACCCCTGAAAAGATGCACATGAGGAAGGAGTACAGCCTCACTATAACGTTCTCCGGTGAATGTACTTGTTCAAAGATTTGGTGGTCAGTGCGCCCATCCAACGTTATGCCTCCACACACCATAATACGTGGACGATTAAAACGATCATATTCGACTGTCATTTACAATATTTAAACTTAGGTCGGCCACCCTGCTGCGTTATAAGTACTTTATTCCTAAATGATGAGTTAGCCCAAAAAATTACGCCTTAGAACTTACATGTGTTGAAATATGGAAGGTATATCAAGACGGTGGGTCGGTTCTTTCCAAAAGTCGAAATTATGCAAAGAACAATTGTTGCTGAATTTAAATGTTTACGTAGCGCAATCACATGTTTCTTCCACTTCAAACTTTCGGCAGTTTCTGCACCGAAAAATTTGGTAAATTTTCCCTATTAAACGATTTCTGTTCATGTGCTAGGTTAATTGTTGACGTTATTCTACTTGTTGTACATAACTTAATATGCTGTGGTTTTTTTCCAAAGTCAGGAAGAGAGCATTTGTAGAGAAACAGCTATTAAATCTTTGAAAAACATTATTAACACTTTCATTACTGTCAATTTAATCATACTAATTGTAACCCTTGAGTTATCTGCAAAGAAATATGAATTTGATGTATGAAAGCAGAATGTGATTCAAATATGCAACGAATAGAGTTAGATCTCAAACTGAACGCTGTATGATTTCATTAATGGTCTCTTTCCAGTCTCTACACTGTTCTTTCTATCACGCTTTGTTTATTCAACATTACATTTTAGTTCTTTGACGTAAAATGATTTAACTTAATTATTGGTAGTATCACTAATTCCACAAAATTTAAGCATTTCTGTGAGAAAGTCATAGCTTATATAGTCAAATGTCTTGGACAGGTCACAAAAAAATGGCAATCGACGGTATTTCAACTGTGTAACGCTCTTCGTTTTGTTGAGTAAATGTGTAAATGTCATTCTCAATTAAGTAAACATTCTGGAACACAAATGCGATGTACTTCATTGTTTCTGTGTAAGCCTGAAACTGTTCCTAAGAGCATAATTTTCTCCAATATTAAAAAAAATATGTCAGTCAGAAAACTGGACAATAATTATTCAGATTTTCCTGTTAATTTTCTTACAACGATGTTTAACACTGCCATGTTTTAATCTATCTGGAAAAATTTCCTAATTTAATGCTGCTTTTCATCTATCACCGAGTATATTAAGTTATAACAATTTTTCAGGATTCGGTTAGAAATTTCGGAAACATCACGTAAGCCTGTGATTATCGTAACCTTTATAATACATTAGCTTCTCCACCTTATATAACTACCTCAACATTAAAATACTTTTGTTTTTCTTTTTGCTTCCACACACAGCAACAAAATTGACATGTTCGGCTGTAACCAAGCTGAAGATGATG
This sequence comes from Schistocerca piceifrons, assembly GCF_021461385.2. Lineage (NCBI taxonomy): Eukaryota > Metazoa > Arthropoda > Insecta > Orthoptera > Acrididae > Schistocerca > Schistocerca piceifrons. The sequence continues at coordinate 9,625 of NW_025729165.1, read as the reverse complement.
ACCACAACTGTGACAGCAATAAATAACCAGTTACAGTTTAAAAATGTGGTTTTCTATTGAAACTGAAAAATTATTGATTGTGTGATCACTTTAAAGAATCTTCTAGATAACGTTCATAATGTCGTCATTTTAGCCCTACACATACTTTAAGTTATAAACAATCGAACACCACCGAACAATGCCGAAAGTTTCCGCATGTTTCTGTACTTCGTTGAAGGTATGTCTGTTCCGGCATGTCCATTGCATAAACTAAGTCTTTTAGATGTTGTGACAGATACATATCCGTAAGACTGAGTTAGAAAACTGTGCAAGTCACGTAGTTCTTCCCTTCCCAACTGTTAGGGCAGCCATCGACTTGGTCGTGTAAATATAATACGACTACAATACTTTTGAATCTCGTCATGTTTAAATGACACGATTCTGGTTGTTAGTGGCACTTTCTCTAGAAAGGATGAAGGTATTTAATGGGAGAAGATGTGAGAAGAGATAGAAAAGAACTTTTATGTGCAGTAGTGAAAAACCGAGACGATTTGACTTTAGAAACATTGCAATCGAAATTATTATTTTCTTAGTTCAGGTACGAAAGTTCCTTTTGATTCTGCAAGAAATATTCGTACTAGCTTTTATGTAGCTAGGCATTCCGGAGCTCATAAGGTGGCCATTCAATATGCAACAAACGTGAACTCTTATTGGTATATTTCTCATCAATAAACGCGATCCATTGCTTATATAATCCAATTGTCAAAAGATGACGGTATACTTACACTGGGACGCCCTTCGAGTGTCCTCTCTGTGTTCACCTGGGAGACGTCACGTACTACGTCACTCACAAACAGCTGGTATATTACGTAACTTTTTATCGTACTTTACACGTTTCTTTTATTTTCTAGGCTATATGATTAAGATTTCGTAATATGTATGCAGTTGCTTTCTTTTGTGACAGCTGAGGGTATTTTCTCAGCAAATAAGATTACGACTTGTAGCAATACGTCGCCACAGTGTTCCTTTGAATACTGTGACGTCGTACTGTGGTACTTGCCAGCAATCTCAGCCCACAATTGTTCTACGACAGCTGTGGAACTACCCGTATGACAAGAGTCTCAGCCGCTAGCATTTTTTTGTATTAAGTTTTGTAATTGAGACAGTTGTCGTAAAAGGTCTGAACTTCTACTACAGATAGAAATACGAGTCTCTGTAATCGGGTACAGTTACTTAGAGGAGTAACAATAGTGTCAACAGAAACAGTGAACACCTGTCTTCCTGTTTATTCCGCCGCTTATCATTGTACTATGTCAACGTTCCAAGCGGCACCACTGCAATCTCTCCGTCAGTCAAAGTGAAGCAAAGCGCCACGTGTTCAAGCAGCTGTAGAGATATTTTTGCATTTCCGCACATTATCTTTTGCTCAGACGACACTAACGATATTGAGAAAACAGTAAATTAAGCATCTATGCAGATGAGACCTCTGTACAAAACTGTGACCAGAGCCCAGGGACTCTGACTTCAGCGGACAATTGCTCTACCGTCCCGGCTACTCCCGAACACGTCCACTTGCGACAGTACCTCTCTCGTACTTTCCAAACTTCACAGAAATTTTCCTCCATACCTTGCGGGACTAGAATTCCTGGGGAAAAGGATGTTGCGGAGAAATGGGTTAGCCACAGCCTAGGGGATTATTTCCAGAATGAATTTTCATTCTGCAGCGGAGAGCAGATTAAAACTGTCTCCCGAAATGGGATGCGAATCTGGGAGACAACTGCTCAATTGAGGTACCCAGTCATGACCACGATCCAGCCTCCTTCACGCGGAGCCAGCCACTGCGAGGGCTTTTCGGCGGAGAATCAGCTGGTTTAGACGGGCGCCTTTAAGTGTACAGCGCCACCGCGCTTCTAAGGCGCTCAGTGTCGAATTGCTGCCATGAGGTGCCACTGGGCCACGCAAGCGGAACATTGCCTGCAACAGCGGCCTTCACACGACGTCACTCGGAGGCGCTGAGGCGCTGCAGACGGGCCAAGCAGTGGTTAATGCCGCATATGAACAGTCGGCACGTGACAGACTGGGATCGCTACTCGTCGTTATTATGTATCTCGGTCGTGCAAGTCACACTGGTAGCTAGAGATGGAATTCAATACAGAATATTTCATCTGTCAAGTTGAAAAATATATTCGAATAAACTGGAGAAAATTAAAGCAAGGGAAGCAGTCATTAGTATGTTTTCTCCGGCCTTTAGGCAAAAGTGCTGGAGAGAAGACGACAGCTGAAGGAAAGAAATGGAAACAGTTCTAAGTGTCATTTTCTTCACAAAACGCAATTTCAGTGCTGTTGTGTTCTCGATATTTTTTACACGTCCCTAGACTTGACCCAGGAGTGAAATCACTGACAAGGGGAGGCCACGACGTTTGGAACGCGGATTTGCTGCAAACTTCGTACATTCGTAGCACTCCATGAGGACAACAAAATGTGTAAGCAGTAGCGCGTACTTCTCAAGCGTTATTTAGAAAATCGCAAGATAATTTCGGTCGTCAAATATTTATGGCTGTGCGTGGCCGTTATTACCGCGAAGCGGTGGCAGCCGAGTGGCGCCGGCACGGTAACTCGGCGTGTTCGGTCCGAGGGTTAGCGACCCTCTGTAACAAAAAGCTGAGTTAATGGATCAACGACGAAATGAAACGGGTGTCATGCGACGTCCGCCCCGAGCAGATGCAAAGAACGAAGACGAACAAAATGAGATTTAAAAAAAAAAAAGAGGGCCGCTCGCCCTCTGTAATAAAAGAAACTGAGCAAAGGACTCAACGATCAACTTGAACGGATGTCTTTTGACGTCCGCCCAGACCATACGCAACGGATAATACCGTACAAAATGAATTAAGAAAAAAAAGTGGTCAGCGTTCAAGCCCCGTAATCGCTGGATCGCAGGATCGAGTCCTGTATTTCTAACACAGTCATTTTCTTTACTATTTATATTACAATTGATCTAATGGGAAAAATACGTGTAATCGGATGAACTTTTATTCAATTTACACTGTTATTTGGCAGTCTACAAATGTTTATTATCACAAATAATATAATATTCGTAACTATAGTAAACGACCAAACGCATTAAGTGATACTGAAAATGTATGCTTGTTCTCGATTTTAGAAATCCCTTAACCTGGAAGGAGCCCGAAACGACTTGTTACCTCCAGGTTTTCGCCGGCAAAGACGGCTTTCGAAAGATGTACAATTAATCGTCACATTCGACATCACGAGTACAAGTTGCAGGATGGTATTTTTCGTAAAAACATGGAAAACATTAAAGTTAAACGGCACCAGTGGTATTGAATAAATGCTATGTTTCCGCATACGCAAGGTCTTTTGAGGTTTTCCGTGGAAAAACAAACCTCGTTAACATTTTCAAAAACATCTGTTTCAGCCGATAATTTGGAAGCAAACCATGCATAATGCAGCATTTCCTTAAATATCGGTGCTGATAATTGGACATGCAGTATCGAGTGTATTTTAATAGAGTCTTCACGAGAAGCAATTTCTCGTTCTCTTTCGATTAAATACGAACAATTTTGAAGACACGGACAAGCATACATTTTCAGTATCACTTTATGCCGAACTGTCTTTCTTATAACCAGTCAGCTCCCTGGTATCACAGAACGTTCTTAATAAACCATTTACTTTCTCATTTGTCTCATTATTTTGTGGTGAAGTGGTGAGCAATACAATTCTGCGCTATCAGAATATCTTCTCAAGCCTTTGGATGTAAATCACTCTTATGTAGAAACATTGTTTCTTCATTCTGCTGACAAGTGTCAGACCTGGAACTTAGAAGGTTTTCCATTTCCACTCTTTAGTTGACGTGTGTCACAACAACGATGTTATCACTTTTATTAAACGATTAAGCATACAAAATGTACTTCATTTAAATGAAAATTTGAGCAAGGTGACCTCATATTTTTTGAAACTACCATTATAGTTTAAACTTCCTGGCAGATTAAAACTGTGTGCCGGACCGAGACTCGAACTCGGGTCCCGAACAAGGTGACCTCATATTTTTTGAAACTACCATTATAGCTGAAACTTCCTGGTAGATTAAAACTGTGTGCCGGACCGAGACTCGAACTGTGGTCCGGCACACAGTTTTAATCTGCCAGGAAGTTTCCCCGTGCTCATAAAGTCTGTAAATTTGTGACCAACATTGTTCACATAAATTTGGAATAATATGGACAATAAAATAAGTTGATGTGTAATTTGTAACAAAATAAATGTTTCATTGGATATTAGTATAACTTGCTCTGGCCTTAGCGCGAGAGCCATGCTTGTGATTTGCTAGAATGCTAGGTCGCTTATTGGCACTTGTAGGCGTCTTTGATCCATAATAAAAACGTCTTCGATCTCGGCCTCGAATCCCGCAGCTGCTTAAATTTTGATTAATAATGAGCATTGGCGGCCAAAGATTTCCGGCATAAGAAATCACGCCTCATACTGCCAACGGCCTTGTCAAACAGGGCGGAGGAGCGGACAGAGGTTCAGGGCACTATCTTGTCACTGGGGTAGGAAACTGCCCCTAAAGCCGGAAGAATCATCAATGATCAACGGCATGAGGACGCAGAAGGCAATGGAAACCACTTCATTAAAGACACATAACGTGTATCCACAGGATATGTGGCCTGTAAGTGAAGAAGTGTCATGATGATCTCTCCATTGGTAAAAGATTGCAGATTAGTCTCCCATTCGGGTCTCCGGGAGGGGACTGCTAAGAGCCATGGGTGGAAACTAGATAATCTGAAAAGGGAAATGCAAAGGCTCAATCTAGATGTAGTAGGGGTCAGTGAAGTGAAGTGGAAAGAAGACAAGGATTTCTGGTCAGATGAGTATACGGTAATTCTTATCAGAATCGACAGCAAACCAACACCGACAATGATAGTTCAGGTATACATGTCAATGTCGCAACAGTGGTGGCGGATCTGGTCAAACGACAGACTGCGAAGCCTGTTGGTCGGAAGTGCCACTGTACCCGCGGCACCTACAAAAGGGCAGGAAATGCCACGGTCGGGCAGCCCACAGAGCCGATAAAGACGGCGGCGGCGCAGCAGTGGGAGTTGCAGCAGCGGCAGCATCAAAGCTGCTCGCAGCGACATAGGCTGTGCTTCCTCTCAGTGGGGACCGCGCAGCAGCCTGTGTGAGGGTTCGGTGCGCTTCTCTGGCACGTCGTGTGAAGCCAGCCTAACTTCCGCCTGTACAGCTCTCCTTTCAAAACTTCAGTTACAGGGTGTCCAGAAAAGGACTCCCTGATTTCAAAATTAAATATCTCGAAAACAAAGATCGATAGAGGAGTGCAGTAAACAGTATGTTTATTGTGAAAGCTGTAAGAAGTTTATACAGCAGTTTGAAATAATAGTTACAAAAGCTGCTAACAGATGGCGCTGTAATCGCCATACGCAATTCCTAGTATAAATAGTGATCCAAATCCCAGAGCGATCAGTTCCACTATTGAAACGTGAAAGGAGGTTAGCGTACCGAAGGAAGAGATTAAAACGATGTACTCCATTGAACAACGCGTTTTTCTGGTGCTAGAGTACCACAGGTTAGAAGAGAGCCCTACGGCAACAAGGCGAAGTTTTCAAGCACGATTTAATGTTCCAAAAGGACCCGATGCGAAAACGATTCGTACGCTCTTCGCAAAATTTCAACGAACAGGCAGCGTAACTGATGATTTAGTGGGGCATGTTGGTCGCAAGCAAACCGCAGTTACGTCTGAAAATATCGCCACAGTTTCTGGAATTATTCAGCGAAATCCAATGTCATCCGTCCGTAGAATTGCATCTGAGACTGGTTTGAAGCGTTCCAGCACGCAGAAAATACTGAGAAAGAGCCTACACGTGTTTCCATTCAAAATTCAAACGCACCAGGCCATACCCGCACGAGCTGTGCAACAAAGGGTTGCCTTTGCTAATCAGATGCTCACAATGATTGATAGTGAAGGATTTGATGTTGGCTGCATCTGGTTTACAGATGAAGCACACTTCCGCCTGAATGGATACGTGAATAAACAGAACTGGCGATTTTGGGGTTCCGAAAAGCCATATTGGTGTGAAGCGGTGCACGTTACGTTGCAATTTTGGAACAATTTGTCGCCACACAGCAAGCGTTAGAGGATCGACCAGGTACTGAATGGTTTATGCAAGATGGAGCCCGACCACATCGGATCGAAAAAGTGTTTCGCTTTCTTGACGAATACTTCGGGAATCGAGTCATTGCTTTGGAATATCCCAAATTTACTGGTGCAGGCATGGATTGGCCTCCATATTCTCCGGATTTGACTCCCTGTGACTTTTTGTTGTGGGGCACAGTGAAAGACATGGTCTACCAGAAGCACCCCGCCACGCTGGACGAGCTTGAATCGGCGATCTCTGTGGCATGTGAATCCATTTCGGTTGCGACACTACGAAATGTGATGGCGAATTTCATTCTTCGTTTGCGCCACCTCTGTAGTGCCAATGGTGAACATTTTGAAAACATTGTGATGTGATTGTTTGCAAAGATTGTTTTCATACGATTATTTCACTTATGTATGCTGATATGAGCTGTACAGCGTACAGCGCCATCTGTTAGCAGCTTTTGTAACTATTATTTCAAACTGCTGTATAAACTTCTTACAGCTTTCACAATAAACATAACGTTTACTGCATTCCTCTATCGATCTTTGTTTTCGAGATATTTAATTTTGAAATCAGGGAGTCCTTTTCTGGACACCCTGTATAATCTTTCAGGAAGTTTCACACCAGTGCACACTACACTACATCTACATCTACATCTACATTTATACTCCGCAAGCCACCCAACGGTGTGTGGCGTAGGGCACTTTACGTGCCACTGTCATTACCTCCAGTTCCTGTTCCAGTCGGGAATGGTTTGCAGGAAGAACGACTGCCGGAAAGCCTCCGTGCGCGCTCGAATCTCTCTAATTTTAGATTCGTGATCTCCTCGGGAGGTATAAGTAGGGCGAAGCAACATATTCGATAAATCAATGTAAAACGCACCCTCTCGAAACCTGGACAGCAAGCTACACCGCGATGCAGAGCGCCCTCTTGCAGAGTCTGCCACTTGAGTTTGTTAAACATCTCCGTAACGCTATCACGCTTACCAAATAACCCTGTGACGAAACGCGCAGCTCTTCTTTGGACCTTCTCTATCTCCTCTATCAACCCGACCTGGTACGGATCCCACACTGACGAGCAATACTCAACTATAGGTCGAACGAGTGTTTTGGAAGCCACCTCCTTTGTTGATGGACTACATTTTCTAAGGACTCTCCCAATGAATCTCAACCTGGCACCCGCCTTACCAACAATTAATTTTATATGATCATTCCACTTCAAATCGTTCTGTACGCATACTCCCAGATATTTTACAGAAGTAACTGCTCCCAGTGTTTTTTCCAGTATCATATAATCATACAATAAAGGATCCTTCTTTCTTTGTATTCGCAATTACATTTGTCTCTGTTAAGGATCAGTTGCCACTCCCTGCACCAAGTGCCTATCCGCTGCAGATCTTCCTGCATATCGCTGCAATTTTCTAATGCTGCAACTTCTCTTTATACTACAGCATCGTCCGCGAAAAGCCGCATGGAACCTCCGACACTATCTACTAGGTCATTTATATATATATTATGTAAAGCAATGGTCCCATAACACTCCCCTGTAGCACGCCAGAGATTACTTTAACGTCGGTAGACGTCTCTCCATTGAGAACAACATGCTGTGTTCTGTTTGCTAAAAACTCTTCAATCCAGCCACACAACTGGTCTGATATTCCGTAGGCTCTTACTTTGTTTATCAGGCGACAGTGCGTAACTGTATCGAACGCCTTCGGAAGTTAAGAAAAATAGCATCTACCTGGGAGCCTGTATCTAATATTTTCTGGGTCTCATGAACAAATAAAGCGAGTTGGGTCTCACACGATCGCTGTTTCCGGAAACCATGTTGATTCCTACAGAGTAGATTCTGGGTTTCCAGAAATGACATGATACGCGAGCAAAAAACATGTTCTAAAATTCTACAACAGATCGATGTCTCTCCGCAGAGAGAGAATTTATTCTGGAAACAATAGCTGCGGCGAAGCCACTTCTCGGCATTATCTTTCATCCCAAATTTGTTACACCTGCAACGTACACAGGAGAACTTTGAGGTTGGTAAAGTAGGACAGCGGTACTGGAGAACGTGAAGCAGTGAGTAGAAGGCTTCACGAGTTGTGCCTGAAGAGCTCAGTCGGTGGATATCAATGTAAAATTATGATTCCGCTTGAAGACTTAAAATATTGTCTTTTTCTTCTTCTTCGGAGATTCCCCGTGAGAGCTGTTTCCGACTTCCACAGGCCTCTTTCGTCCCAGTCACCTGCTTTTAGATTTCTGTCTTCTATTGTCTCCTGCGTGCATTTTTTTCGAGCCTAGAGCTGGATTTTCTATCCTTCTTCTTTCGGACGGCTCCCACTTTAAAATCTTGGCCATCTACGGTTAGACTTTCATTGCACGTAGCCGTGTCACGAAGCGCTCCATTCTCCAAGGTTTCTGTTACCTAGCACTTTATCCCCGCTGGCCCCATCATTTCTAATCGTATCTTCTCTCGTTAAATGCAGACATCTTCTTGTACAGCCCATTACCACTGTTCTAATCTTCTCCCTACCTTTCCTTGTTTCAGACATCTCCGCTCCATATAGAATTATGCTATCCACCGCAGTTTCGGTGGATATCAATGTAAAATCATGATTCCGCATGAAGATTTAAAATATGGACTTTTTCTTCTTCTTCGGAGATTCTCCGTGAGAGCTGTTTTCGACTTTCACTCAGTGTCTTGCGGAATATTCTTATCCCGTATTATACCATGCAAAGCTTTAGTAGCTCTCTTTCACAGTGCTGCTCCGGGACTAACATCCTTCTCCCATGTACCGTAGCTATCTATTACTGTCCCCAAACATTTGTACACGACTGGCCATTAAAATTGCTACACCACGAAGATGACGTGCTACAGACGCGAAATTTAACCGACAGGTAGAGGATGCTGTGATACGCAAATGATTAGCTTTTCAGAGCATTCACACAAGGTTGACACCGGTGGCGACACCTACTACGTGCTGACATGAGGAAAGTTTCCAACACACAGCAGTTGACCGGCGTTGCCTGGTGAAACGTTGTTGCGATGCCTCATATTAGGAGGAGATATGCGTACCATCACGTTTCCGACTTTGATAAAGGTCGGATTGTAGCCTACCGCGATTGCGGTTTATCGTTTCGCGACATTGCTGCTCGCGTTGGTCGAGATTCAATGGCTGTTAGCAGAATATGGAATCGGTGAATTCAGGAGGGTAATACGGAACGCCGTGCTGGATCCCAACGGCCTCGTATCACTAGCAGTCGAGATGAGAGGCATCTTATCCGCATGGCTGTAACGGATCGTGCAGCCACGTCTCGATCCCTGAGTCAACAGGTGGGGACGTTTGCACGACAACAACCATCTGCACGAACAGTTCGACGACGTTTGGAGCAGCATGGACTATCAGCTCGGAGACCATGGCTGCGGTTACCCTTGACGGTGCATCACAGACAGGAGCGCCTGCGATGGTGTACTCAACGACG
>NW_025729164.1:0-57594 GCF_021461385.2 Schistocerca piceifrons | reverse complement strand
TTCCTGTCCTCCTTTCCCCACCTAATCATCGTCCCTTCCTGTCCTCCTTTCCCCACCTAATCATCGTCCCTTTCTGTCCTCCTTTCCCCACCTAATCATCGTCCCTTTCTGTCCGCCTTTCCCCACCTAATCATCGCCCCTTTCTGTCCGCCTTTCCCCACCTAATCATCGTCCCTTTCTGTCCGCCTTTCCCCACCTAATCATCGACCCTTCCTGTCCTCCTTTCCCCAGCTAATCATCGACCCTTCCTGTCCTCCTTTCCCCACCTAACCATCGTCCCTTCCTGTCCTCCTTTCCCCACCTAACCATCGTCCCTTCCTGTCCTCCTTTCCCCACCTAACCATCGTCCCTTTCTGTCCTCCTTTGCCCACGTCGTCCTCATCCGTTTCTGTCGTCCTCCTTTGCCCACGTCGTCCACATCCGTTTCTGTCGTCCTCCTTTCCCCACGTCTTCCACATCCGTTTCTGTCCTCCTTTCCCCACGTCTTCCACATCCGTTTCTGTCCTCCTTTCCCCACGTCTTCCACATCCGTTTCTGTCCTCCTTTCCCCACGTCTTTCCACATCCGTTTCTGTCCTCCTTTCCCCACGTCTTCCACATCCGTTTCTGTCCTCCTTTCCCCACCTCGTCCTCGTCCCTTTCTGGCCTCCTTTCCCCACCTCGTCCTCGTCCCTTTCTGGCCTCCTTTCCCCACCTCGTCCTCGTCCCTTTCTGGCCTCCTTTCCCACCTCGTCCTCGTCCCTTTCTGGCCTCCTTTTCCCACCTCGTCCTCGTCCCTTTCTGGCCTCCTTTTCCCACCTCGTCCTCGTCCCTTTCTGGCCTCCTTTCCCCACCTCGTCCTCGTCCCTTTCTGGCCTCCTTTCCACACCTCGTCCTCGTCCCTTTCTGGCCTCCTTTCCACACCTCGTCCTCGTCCCTTTCTGGCCTCCTTTCCACACCTCGTCCTCGTCCCTTTCTGGCCTCCTTTCCCCACCTCGTCCTCGTCCCTTTCTGGCCTCCTTTCCCCACCTCGTCCTCGTCCCTTTCTGGCCTCCTTTCCCCACCTCGTCCTCGTCCCTTTCTGGCCTCCTTTCCCCACCTCGTCCTCGTCCCTTTCTGGCCTCCTTTCCCCACCTCGTCCTCGTCCCTTTCTGGCCTCCTTTCCCCACCTCGTCCTCGTCCCTTTCTGGCCTCCTTTCCCCACCTCGTCCTCGTCCCTTTCTGGCCTCCTTTCCCCACCTCGTCCTCGTCCCTTTCTGGCCTCCTTTCCCCACCTCGTCCTCGTCCCTTTCTGGCCTCCTTTCCCCACCTCGTCCTCGTCCCTTTCTGGCCTCCTTTCCCCACCTCGTCCTCGTCCCTTTCTGGCCTCCTTTCCCCACCTCGTCCTCGTCCCTTTCTGGCCTCCTTTCCCCACCTCGTCCTCGTCCCTTTCTGGCCTCCTTTCCCACCTCGTCCTCGTCCCTTTCTGGCCTCCTTTCCCCACCTCGTCCTCGTCCCTTTCTGGCCTCCTTTCCCCACCTCGTCCTCGTCCCTTTCTGGCCTCCTTTCCCCACCTCGTCCCTTTCTGGCCTCCTTTCCCCACCTAATCATAGTCCCTATCTGTCCTCCTTTCCCCACCTAATCATAGTCCCTATCTGTCCTCCTTTCCCCACCTAATCATCGTCCGTTTCTGTCCTCCTTTCCCCACCTAATCATCGTCCGTTTCTGTCCTCCTTTCCCCACCTAATCATCGTCCCTTTCTGTCCTCCTTTCCCCACCTAATCATCGTCCCTTTCTGTCCTCCTTTCCCCACCTAATCATCGTCCCTTTCTGTCCTCCTTTCCCCACCTAATCATCGTCCCTTTCTGTCCTCCTTTCCCCACCTAATCATCGTCCCTTTCTGTCCTCCTTTCCCCACCTAATCATCGTCCCTTTCTGTCCTCCTTTCCCCACCTAATCATCGTCCCTTTCTGTCCTCCTTTCCCCACCTAATCATCGTCCCTTCCTGTCCTCCTTTCCCCACCTAATCATCGTCCCTTTCTGTCCTCCTTTCCCCACCTAATCATCGTCCCTTTCTGTCCGCCTTTCCCCACCTAATCATCGTCCCTTTCTGTCCGCCTTTCCCCACCTAATCATCGTCCCTTTCTGTCCGCCTTTCCCCACCTAATCATCGACCCTTCCTGTCCTCCTTTCCCCAGCTAATCATCGACCCTTCCTGTCCTCCTTTCCCCACCTAACCATCGTCCCTTCCTGTCCTCCTTTCCCCACCTAACCATCGTCCCTTCCTGTCCTCCTTTCCCCACCTAACCATCGTCCCTTTCTGTCCTCCTTTGCCCACGTCGTCCTCATCCGTTTCTGTCGTCCTCCTTTGCCCACGTCGTCCACATCCGTTTCTGTCGTCCTCCTTTCCCCACGTCTTCCACATCCGTTTCTGTCCTCCTTTCCCCACGTCTTCCACATCCGTTTCTGTCCTCCTTTCCCCACGTTTTCCACATCCGTTTCTGTCCTCCTTTCCCCACGTCTTCCACATCCGTTTCTGTCCTCCTTTCCCCACCTCGTCCTCGTCCCTTTCTGGCCTCCTTTCCCCACCTCGTCCTCGTCCCTTTCTGGCCTCCTTTCCCCACCTCGTCCTCGTCCCTTTCTGGCCTCCTTTCCCCACCTCGTCCTCGTCCCTTTCTGGCCTCCTTTCCCCACCTCGTCCTCGTCCCTTTCTGGCCTCCTTTTCCCACCTCGTCCTCGTCCCTTTCTGGCCTCCTTTTCCCACCTCGTCCTCGTCCCTTTCTGGCCTCCTTTCCCCACCTCGTCCTCGTCCCTTTCTGGCCTCCTTTCCACACCTCGTCCTCGTCCCTTTCTGGCCTCCTTTCCACACCTCGTCCTCGTCCCTTTCTGGCCTCCTTTCCACACCTCGTCCTCGTCCCTTTCTGGCCTCCTTTCCACACCTCGTCCTCGTCCCTTTCTGGCCTCCTTTCCCCACCTCGTCCTCGTCCCTTTCTGGCCTCCTTTCCCCACCTCGTCCTCGTCCCTTTCTGGCCTCCTTTCCCCACCTCGTCCTCGTCCCTTTCTTTCCTCCTTTCCCCACCTAATCATCGTCCCTTTCTGTCCTCCTTTCCCCACCTAATCATCGTCCCTTTCTGTCCTCCTTTCCCCACCTAATCATCGTCCCTTTCTGTCCTCCTTTCCCCACCTAATCATCGTCCCTTTCTGTCGTCCTTTCCCCACCTAACCATCGTCCCTTTCTGTCGTCCTTTCCCCACCTAACCATCGTCCCTTCCTGTCGTCCTTTCCCCACCTAACCATCATCCCTTCCTGTCCTCCTTTCCCCACGTCGTCCTCATCCCTTTCTGACCTCCTTTCCCCACGTCGTCCTCATCCCTTTCTGACCTCCTTTCCCCACGTCGTCCTCATCCGTTTCTGTCCTCCTTTCCCCACGTCGTCCTCATCCGTTTCTGTCCTCCTTTCCCCACGTCGTCCACATCCGTTTCTGTCCTCCTTTCCCCACGTCGTCCACATCCGTTTCTGTCCTCCTTTCCCCACGTCGTCCACATCCGTTTCTGTCCTCCTTTCTCCACCTCGTCCTCATCCATTTTTGTCCTCGTTTCCCCACCCCGCCCTCATCCCATTCTGGCCTCAGTCCTCCCCTCATCCCTTTCTGGCCTCAGTCCTCCCCTCATCCCTTTCTGGCCTCAACCCCCCACCTTGTCCTCTTCCCTTTCTAGCCTACTTCCACCACTCCTGTCTTTGTCTCCTCGTACCCCTTTCTGACCCCCTTCCCAGACCCCTGTCTTCGTCCCTTTCTGACTTCCATTTTCTGCCCTTATCCACTTTCCCCTCACTCACATCTTCTGTGCCTGCCGTCTTTCGTTTCTCGCCTCCTTCTTTTCCCCCTGCTCTCATTCATTTCTCGCCTCCTTCTTTTCCCCCTGCTCTCATTCATTTCTCGCCTCCTTCTTCTCCCCCTGCTGTCATACACTTCTCGCCTAATTCTTCTCCCCCTGCCCTCATTCCTTTCTCGCCTCCTTCTTCTCCCCCTGCCCTCATTCCTTTCTCGCCTCCTTCTTCTCCCCCTGCCCTCATTCCTTTCTCGCCTCCTTCTTCTCCCCCTGCCCTCATTCCTTTCTCGCCTCCTTCTTCTCCCCCTGCCCTCATTCCTTTCCCTCCTCCTCCTTCTCCCCCTGCCCTCATTCCTTTCCCTTCTCCTCCTTCTCCCCCTGCCCTCATTCCTTTCCCTCCTCCTCCTTCTCCCCCTGCCCTCATTCCTTTCCCTCCTCCTCCTTCTCCCCCTGCCCTCATTACTTTTTCACCTCCTCCTTCTCCCCCTGCCTTCATTCCTTTCTCGCCTCCTCCTTCTCCCCCTGCCCTCATTCCTTTCTCGCCTCCTCCTTCTCCCCCTGCCCTCATTCCTTTCTCGCCTCCCCCTTCTCCCCCTGCCCTCATTCCTTTCTGGCCTCCTCCTTCTCCCCCTGCCCTCATTCCTTTCTCGCCTCCTCCTTCTCCCCCTGCCCTCATTCCTTTCTCGCCTCCTTCTTCACCCCCTGCCCTCATTCCTTTCTCGCCTCCTTCTTCTCCCCCTGCCCTCATTCCTTTCTCGCCTCCTTCTTCTCCCCCTGCCCTCGTTCCTTTCTCGCCTCCTCCTTCTCCCCCTGCCCTCATTCCTTTCTCGCCTCCTCCTTCTCCCCCTGCCCTCATTCCTTTCCCTCCTCCTCCTCCTTCTCCCCCTGCCCTCATTCCTTTCTCGCCTCCTCCTTCTCCCCCTGCCCTCATTCCTTTCTCGCCTCCTCCTTCTCCCCCTGCCCTCATTCCTTTCTCGCCTCCTCCTTCTCCCCCCTGCCCTCATTCCTTTCTCGCCTCCTCCTTCTCCCCCTGCCATCATTCCTTTCTCGCCTCCTCCTTCTCCCCCTGCCCTCATTCCTTTCTCGCCTCCTCCTTCTCCCCCTGCCCTCATTCCTGTCTCGCCTCCTCCTTCTCCCATGCCCTCATTCCTTTCTCGCCTCCTCCTTTTCCCCCTGCCCTCATTCCTTTCTCGCCTCCTCCTTCTCCCCCTGCCCTCATTCCTTTCTCGCGTCCTCCTTCTCCCCCTGCCCTCATTCCTTTCTCGCCTCCTCCTTCCCCCCCTGCCCTCATTCCTTTCTCGCCCCTTTCTTCTCCCCCTGCCCTCTTTCCTTGCTCGCCCCCTTCTTCTCCCCCTGCCGTCTTTCCTTCCTCGCCTCCTTCTTCTCCCTTGCCCTCTTTCCTTTCTCGCCTCTTTCTTCTGCCCCTGTCCCCTTCCCTTTCTCACTTCCTTCTTCTGCTCCTGTACCCTTTCCTTTCTCACTTCCTTCTTCTGCTCCTATCCCCTTTCCTTTCTCAATTCCTTCTACTGCTCCTTCTCCACTTTCCTTTCTCGTTTCCTTCTTCCGCCGTGTCTCCTTTCCTTTCTCGCCTCCTCCTTCCGCCCGTGTCTCCTTTCCTTTCTCGCCTCCTCCTTCCCCCCGTGCCACCTTTCCTTTCTCGCCTCCTCCTTCCGCCCGTGTCCCCTTTTTTTCTCGCTTCCTTCTATCGCCCGTGTCCCCTTTCTTTCTCGCTTCCTTCTATCGCCCGTGTCCCCTTTCTTTCTCGCTTCCTTCTATCGCCCGTGTCCCCTTTCTTTCTCGCTTCCTTCTATCGCCCGTGTCCCCTTTCTTTCTCGCTTCCTTCTATCGCCCGTGTCCCCTTTCTTTCTCGCTTCCTTCTATCGCCCGTGTCCCCTTTCTTTCTCGCTTTCTTCTATCGCCCGTGTCCCCTTTTTTTCTAGCTTCCTTCTATCGCCCGTGTCCCCTTTCTTTCTCACTTCCTTCTATCGCCCGTGTCCCCTTTCTTTCTCGCTTCCTTCTGTCACCCGTGTCCCCTTTCCTTTGTCGCTTCCTTCTTCCGCCCCTGTTCCCTTTCCTTTCTCACTTCCTTCTTCCGCCACTGTCTGCTTTCCATTCTCACTTCCTTCTTCCGCCACTGTCTGCTTTCCATTCTCACTTCCTTCTTCCGCCACTGTCCCCTATCCATTCTCACTTCCTTTTTCTCCCCTGTCCCCTTTCCTTTCTCACTTCCTTTCTCCACCCCTGTCCTCTTTCCTTTCTCGTTTACTTCTTCTGCCCCTTATCACCCCCTTGCCTCTCTTCTCGCCTACTTGCCCCCTTGTCGCCTACTTGCCCCCTTGTCGCCTACTTGCCCCCTTGTCGCCTACTTGCCCCCTTGTCGCCTACTTGCCCCCTTGTCGCCTACTTGCCCCCTTGTCGCCTACTTGCCCCCTTGTCGCCTACTTGCCCCCTTGTCGCCTACTTGCCCCCTTGTCGCCTACTTGCCCCCTTGTCGCCTACTTGCCCCCTTGTCGCCTACTTGCCCCCTTGTCGCCTACTTGCCCCCTTGTCGCCTACTTGCCCCCTTGTCGCCTACTTGCCCCCTTGTCGCCTACTTGCCCCCTTGTCGCCTCCTTGCCCCCTTGTCGCCTACTTGCCCCCTTGTCGCCTACTTGCCCCCTTGTCGCCTACTTGCCCACTTGTCGCCTACTTGCCCACTTGTCGCCTCCTTGCCCACTTGTCGCCTCCTTGCCCACTTGTCGCCTCCTTGCCCACTTGTCGCCTCCTTGCCCACTTGTCGCCTCCTTGCCCCCTTGTCGCCTCCTTGCCCCCTTGTCGCCTCCTTGCCCCCTTGTCGCCTCCTTGCCACCTTGTCGCCGACTTGCCCACTTGCCGCCTCCTCGTCGCCCCCTTGCCTCCTCGTCGCCCCCTTGCCTCCTCGTCGCCCCCTTGCCTCCTCGTCGCCCCCTTGCCTCCTCGTCGCCCCCTTGCCTCCTCGTCGCCCCCTTGCCCCCTCGTCGCCCCCTTGCCCCCTCGTCGCCCCCTTGCCCCCTCGTCGCCCCCTTGCCCCCTCGTCGCCCCCTTGCCCCCTCGTCGCCCCCTTGCCCCCTCGTCGCCCCCTTGCCCCCTCGTCGCCCCCTTGCCCCCTCGTCGCCCCCTTGCCCCCTCGTCGCCCCCTTGCCCCCCCTTGCCACCTTGCCCCCTCGTCGCCCCCCTTGCCCCCCCTTGCCACCTTGCCCCCTCGTCGCCCCCTTGCCCCCTCGTCGCCCCCTTGCCCCCCCCTTGCCACCTTGTCGCCTCCTTGCCCCCTTGTTGCCCCCTTGTCGCCTCCTTGCCCCCTTGTCGCCTCCTTGCCCCCTTGTCCCCTCCCTGCCCCCTTGTCCCCTCCCTGCCCCCTTGTCTCCTCCCTGCCCCGCCTCTCGCCCCGTCCCCTTGTCGCCCCCTTGCCCCGCCTCTCGCCCCGTCCCCTTGTCACCCCCTTGCCCCGCCTCTCGCCCCGTCCCCTTGTCGCCACCTTGCCCCGCCTCTCGCCCCGTCCCCTTGTCGCCACCTTGCCCCGCCTCTCGCCCCGTCCCCTCGTCGCCCCCTTGCCCCTCCTCTTGCCCCGTCCCCTCGTCGCCCCCTGGCCCCGCCTCTCGGCCCGTCCCCTTGCCCCGCCTCTCGCCCCGTCCCCTCGTCACCCCCTTGCCCCGCCTCTCACCCCGTCCCCTCGTCGTCCTCTCGCCCCGCCCCCTTGCCCCGCCTCTCGCCCCGCCCCCTTGCCCCGCCTCTCGCCCCGCCCCCTTGCCCCGCCCCCTCGCTTCGCCCCCTTGCCCCGCCTCTCGCCCCCTTGCCCCGCCTGTCGCCCCCTTGCCCCGCCTCTCGCCCCCTTGCCACGCCTCTCGCCTCGTCCCCTTGTCGCCCCCTTGCCCCGCCTCTCGCCCCGTCCCCTCGTCGCCCCCTTGCCCCTCCTCTCGCCCCGTCCCCTCGTCGCCCCCTGGCCCCGCCTCTCGGCCCGTCCCCTTGCCCCGCCTCTCGCCCCGTCCCCTCGTCACCCCCTTGCCCCGCCTCTCACCCCGTCCCCTCGTCGTCCTCTCGCCCCGCCCCCTTGCCCCGCCTCTCGCCCCGCCCCCTTGCCCCGCCTCTCGCCCCGCCCCCTTGCCCCGCCCCCTCGCTTCCCCCTTGCCCCGCCTCTCGCCCCCTTGCCCCGCCTGTCGCCCCCTTGCCCCGCCTCTCGCCCCCTTGCCACGCCTCTCGCCTCGTCCCCTTGTCGCCCCCTTGCCACGCCTCTCGCCTCGTCCCCTTGTCGCCCCCTCGCCCCGCCTCTCGTCCCGTCCCCTCGCCCCGCCTCTCGTCCCGTCCCCTCGCCCCGCCTCTCGTCCCGTCCCCTCGCCCCGCCTCTCGTCCCGTCCCCTCGCCCCGCCTCTCGTCCCGTCCCCTCGCCCCGCCTCTCGTCCCGTCCCCTCGCCCCGCCTCTCGTCCCGTCCCCTCGCCCCGCCTCTCGCCCCGTCCCCTCGCCCCGCCTCTCGTCCCGTCCCCTCGCCCCGCCTCTCGTCCCGTCCCCTCGCCCCGCCTCTCGTCCCGTCCCCTCGCCCCGCCTCTCGTCCCGTCCCCTCGCCCCGCCTCTCGTCCCGTCCCCTCGCCCCGCCTCTCGTCCCGTCCCCTCGCCCCGCCTCTCGTCCCGTCCCCTCGCCCCGCCTCTCGTCTCGTCCCCTCGCCCCGCCTCTCGTACCGTCCCCTCGGCCCGCCTCTCGTCCCGTCCCCTTGCCCGCCTCTCGTCCCGTCCCCTTGCCCGCCTCTCGTCCCTTCCCCTTGCCCCGACACTCTCCCCTCCCTGCTCCGCCATTCGCCCCTCCCTGCCCCGCCACTCGCCCCTCCCTGCCCCGCCACTCGCCGCTCCCTGCCCCGCCTCCCGCCTCCTTGCCCCACCTCCCGCATCCTTTCCCCGCCTCCCGCCTCCTTTCCCCGCCTCCCGCCTCCTTTCCCCGCCTCCTTTCCCCAACTCTCGCCTTGTCCCCTTCTCTCCTCCTTGCCCACATCCTGCCTCGTCCCCATATCTCCTCCTTGCCTGCATCTTGCCTCGTCCCCTTATCTCCTCCTCTCCTACATCTTGCCTCGTCCCTTTCTCTCCTCCTTGCCCGCATCTTGCCTCGTCCCTTTCTCTCCTCCTTGCCCGCATCTTGCCTCATCCCTTCCCCTCCTCCTTCCCCCACCCGTGTTCTTATCCATTTCTTGCCTCTTCCTGCCTCTGTACCCCCCTGTCCTCGTCCCTTTCTCACGTCCTTTCTCTGCCCTGTCCGCATCTCCTTATCCTCGTTCCTTATTGACATTCTTTCCTTCTCCTATTGCCCTTTCACTTCTTAACCTCCTTCCTTTCTCCCATTTCTACTTCACTTCTTGACCTTCTTCCCTCCTCCCACAGCCTCTTCAGTCCGTGGCCTTCTTCCCTCCTCCCAAAGCCCCTTCAGTCCGTGGCCTTCTTCCCTCCTCCCAAAGCCCCTTCACCTCATGATCTTCTTTCCTCCTTCCAAAGCGTCTTCACTTCATGATCTTCTTTCCTCCTTCCAAAGCGTCTTCACTTCATGATCTTCTTTCCTTCTCCTCACCTGTTCCCTTCTTGTCCTCTAGCCACCGTCCCCCACTTGACATTCGCACTCATCCATTCCCATCCATTCTCAATATCCTGCCCACTTTTTCCCCTCCATTGTCTTTGTTCCTTTTCGACCATGTTTTCCTTTCCATGTCCTCTTTCCTTTCTAACCTAGTTTCCCCTCGGGATTGTCGTTACTTGGACCCTTTTCGACATCGTTTGCACTCCCAGGTCGACCCTTTTTCGCCTCATTTCCCATCCTGAGTCGACCTTTTTTGACGTCATTTTCTCTCCCAATTCCTTAACCCAGTTAGACTTCTTTTCTCCTCCCTCATCTTCATCATTTAACTGACCTCGTTTGCCCTCCAATTTTCTCCCGTTTTGACCTCTTTTCCTCTCCCTAATCTTCCTCCCTTTTTGACCTCTTTTGCCCTCCTTTTTTGACCTCATTTCCCCCTCCATCATTTTCCTCTTTTTTTGACCTCTTCTCTCATCCCTCATGTTGCTCTTTTTTGACCTCTTCTCTCGTCCCTCATCTTCCTCCCTTTTTGACCCTGTTTCCTCTTCGTTATTTTCACCCACTTTTGGACTCTGTTCCCCTCCATCGTCCTTGGCCCTATTTAACCTTGTTTCCCGTTCCTCATCTTAGGATCTGTTTGATCTCGTTTTCCCTCATGTCCCTTGTAGACCATATCTCCTCATCCCCAAATTTGTCCATTGCTGACGTTGTTTCTTCCTCCCATGTCCTTGTTGCTGTCACCCTTGTCCTCATTGATCCCTCCACTGTCCTTGTTTGTGCCATCAGTATCCTCATTACTCTCTCCACTGTCCTTGATGCTATCACCTCTCTTCTTGTTGCCTGCTCCATTGTCCTTGCTGCTAGCATCTCTGTCCTTGCCGCTACTGTCTCCGTCCTTGCCGCTACCGTCTCCGCCCTTGCCGCAACCGTCTCCGCCCTTGCCGCAACCGTCCTATTTCCCCCCTCCCTCTGCGTCGTTGTTGCCCCCCTCCCCCCGCGTCGTCGTTGCCCCCTCCCTCCACATCGTCGTTGCCCCCTCCCTCCGCATCGTCGTTGCCCCCTCCCTCCGCATCGTCGTTGCCCCCTCCCTCCGCGTCGTTGCCCCACCCTCCGCGTCGTCGCCCCCCTCCCTCCGCGTCGTCGCCCCCCTCCCTCCGCGTCGTCGCCCCCCTCCCTCCGCGTCGTCGCCCCCCTCCCTCCGCGTCGTCGCCCCCCTCCCTCCGCGTCGTCGCCCCCCTCCCTCCGCGTCGTCGCCCCCCTCCCTCCGCGTCGTCGCCCCCCTCCCTCCGCGTCGTCGCCCCCCTCCCTCCGCGTCGTCGCCCCCCTCCCTCCGCGTCGTCGCCCCCCCCTCCCTCCGCGTCGTCGCCGCCCCCTCCCTCCGCGTCGTCGCTGCCCCCTCCCTCCGCGTCGTCGCTGCCCCCTCCCTCCGCGTCGTCGCTGCCCCCTCCCTCCGCGTCGTCGTTGCCCCCTCCCTCCGCGTCGTCGTTGCCCCCTCCCTCCGCGTCGTCGTTGCCCCCTCCCCCCGCGTCGTCGTTGCCCCCTCCCCCCGCGTCGTCGTTGCCCCCTCCCCCCGCGTCGTCGTTGCCCCCTCCCCCCGCGTCGTCGTTGCCCCCTCCCCCCGCGTCGTCGTTGCCCCCTCCCCCCGCGTCGTCGTTGCCCCATCCCCCCGCGTCGTCGTTGCCCCCTCCCCCCGCGTCTTCGTTGCCCCCTCCCCCCGCGTCTTCGTTGCCCCCTCCCCCCGCGTCGTCGTTGCCGCCCCCTCCGCGTCGTCGTTGCCACCCCCCTCCGCGTCGTCGTTGCCACCCTCCCTCCGCGTCCTCATTGTCCCCTTTCCCTCCCTTTGTGTCCCCGTTGCCCCCTTCGTCCGTATCCTCATTAGCCACCTACATCCGCTTCCTCTTTGAACCCCTCCATATCCTTGTTGCTCTCTACTCTCACTTCAGTGTCGTCGTTCTCTACTCTCACTTCAGTCTCATCGTTCTCTACTCTCACTTCAGTCTCATCGTTCTCTACTCTCACTTCAGTCTCATCGTTCTCTACTCTCACTTCAGTCTCATCATTCTCTACTCCCAATGCAACCTTGTCATCGCCCCTCCTGCTGTTTCCTCATCAGGTCTACCACTGTATGTTTTCATGAGCATAGGATACTGAATGGTGCACCCACAGTACACCAAATATACTAAGTGTTGTCAAGGAGACAACGAATGTGTGGCAGTCATCCACGAAAACCACTCACAGGGACTCCATTGTCACTTGCTGCTCCGCATTGGCTACACTTGGCCAATACATGGTCACCTCCTCCACTGTGAGGACCCAGATTGCTGTCGTGGCTCGCGCATGACTGTTATCCTCATCTTGTTGGACTACCCAATTTTAGCTGCTCTGTGGCGGACTTATAGGGGGATTATATCATGCTGTCTAAGAGTGGGCCTCTGGCCTTCTCTCTCAGGCCTCCACTGTCCCCACATTTTAACTTTTCTGCACTCTTTCTTTGCTGTTTGTTTGCCTATGTGTGTTCATCTCACCTTCTCTTTTAGGCTGGAGATTTTAGTGGTTTGCATAGTGTCTAGCTCATCCTTTCTTATTCTTCTGATCGGGCAGCCTCGACCATCTGCTATATTATTTTAATATCTTCCACTACTTTTCCGTTTAGTGTATGTTTTCTCGTTTTGGTTAGCTTCTTTTGTTTTCTCTTTCTTTGTGATTCCCCATTAGTTTACCAACCTGTCTCTTTCCCCAACTCCTTGGGAATTGTTTTAACTTGAGCCTTCTTTCCATCTGGAGAAAGAAACTGATAACCCTATAGTTTGTTTCCTTTATCTTCCAAATCAACCAACCAATCCTCATCAGCCTCCACTCTGTTGTGTCTTTGTTTGTCAGGCCCCTCCCTCCACATTCATGTTGACTTCCATCCTCGTCCATCCACCTCCCTCCTATACTTTATTCTTTCCTCACACCCTTCATCCTACCTCCTATACCTTATTCTTCCCTCACACCCACCCTCCTATGTCCTTGACCTTGTTCTTCTCTCACACCCTCCCTCATACTCTCATTACCCTCCTCCCTTCCTGTCCTTGTTCCTCACTTATTCCCTCCCCCAATATCCTTCTTCCCTTATTTATTCCCTCCCTCACTATCCTTCTTACTCACTTATTCCCTCCCCCAATATCCTTCTTCCCTTATTTATTCCCTCCCTCACTATCCTTCTTACTCACTTATTCCCTCCCTCACTATCCTTCTTCCTCACTTATTCCATCTGTCTCTCCCCAGCCTTCTTCCTCACTTATTCCATCTGTCTCTCCCCATCCTTCTTCCTCACTCATTCCGTCCGTCTCTCCTCATCCTTGTTCCTCACTTATTCCGTCCGTCTCTCCTCATCCTTGTTCCTCACTTATTCCCTACTACCCTATCCACCTTCCTCAGTTACTCCCTCCCTCCCTATCCTGCTTCCTCATTTGTTTCATCCCTCCCTCCCCAATCCCCACTTAATCTCTCCCTCCGTCCCCATCCTTGTTCCTCACTTCCCGCCCTCCCTCGTCCGTGTACCACACTTGTTCCTTTGCTCCCTCCCTCCTTCACCGTCCCTGTTCCTCACTTGCACCTTCCTTCCCTCCCTCCCTCCTCGTCCTTGTTCCTCACTTGCTCCCTCACTCCCTCCCTCCTCGTCCTTGTTCCTCACTTGCTCCCTCCCTCCTCGTCCTTGTTCTTCACTTGCTCCCTCACTCACTCCCTCCTCACTCATTCCCTCCTTACTCCCTCACTCCCCCCTCCCTCCCACCCTCCTCACGCCCTCCATCCCCCCTCCCTCCCACCCTCCTCACGCCCTCCATCCCCCCTCACGCCCTCCATCCCCCTCCCTCCCTCCCTCCTCACGCCCTCCATCCTCACTCATTCCCTCCTCACTCCATCCCTCCCCCCTCCCTCCTCACGCCCGCCCTCCCTCCCTCCCTCCCTCCCTCCCTCCCTCCCTCCTCCCTCCCTCCCTCCTTACTCCCTCCCTCCTCATCTTTGTCCCTCACTTACTCCCTCCCTCCTCATCTTTGTCCCTACTTGCTCCCTCCTTGTCCTTGTTCCTACTTGCTCACTCCCTCCCTCCCTCCCATCTCATCTGCATTCCCCACTTGCTCCCTCCCTCCCTCCCTCCCACCTCGTTCGCATTCCTCACTTGCTCCCTCCTTCCCTCCCTCCTCGTCCGCATTCCTCACTTGCTCCCTCCCTCCCTCCCTCCCTCCTCGTCCACATTCCTCACTTACTCCCTCCCTCCCTCCCTCCCTCCCCGTCCGCATTCCTCACTTGCTCCCTCCCTCCCTCCCTCCCTCCCCGTCCGCATTCCTCACTTGCTCCCTCCCTCCCACCTCGTCCGCATTCCTCACTTGCTTCCTCCCTCCCTCCCACCTCGTCCGCATTCCTCACTTGCTCCCTCCCTCCCTCCCTCCCACCTCGTCCGCATTCCTCACTTGCTCCCTCCCTCCCTCCTTGTCCGCATTCCTCACTTGCTCCCTCCCTCCCTCCTTGTCCGCATTCCTCACTTGCTCCCTCCCTCGCTCCCTCCCTCCCTCCTCGTCTGCATTCCTCACTTGCTCCCTCCCTCCCTCCCACCTCGTCTGCATTCCTCACTTGCTCCCTCCCTCCCTCCCACCTCGTCCACATTCCTCACTTGCTCCCTCCCTCCCCCCTCCCCCCTCCCTCCCTCCCTCCCTCCCTCCCTCCCTCCCACCTCGTCCGCATTCCTCCCTCCCTCCCTCCTCGTCCGCATTCCTCCCTCCCTCCCTCCTCGTCCGCATTCCTCACTCCCTCCCTCCCCATCCGCATTCCTCCCTCCCTCCCCATCCGCATTCCTCCCTCCCTCTCTCCCCATCCGCATTCCTCCCTCCCTCCCCATCCGCATTCCTCCCTCCCTCCCCGTCTGCATTCCTCCCTCCCTCCCTCCTCCCCTCCCTCCCTCCTCGTCCGCATTCCTCACTTGCTCCCTCTCTCCTCGTCCGCATTCCTCACTTGCTCCCTCTCTCCTCGTCTGCATTCCTCACTTGCTCCCTCCCTCCCACCTTGTTCCCATTCCTCACTTGCTCCCTCCCTCCCACCTTGTTCCCATTCCTCACTTGCTCCCTCCCTCCCACCTTGTTCCCATTCCTCACTTGCTCCCTCCCTCCCACCTTGTCCTCATTCCTCACTTGCTCCCTCCCTCCCACCTTGTGCTAATTCCTCACTTGCTCCCTCCCTCGCACCTTGTCCGCATTCCTCACTCGCTCTCTCCCTCCTCATCCGCATTCCTCACTCGCTCTCTCCCTCCTCATCTGCATTCCTCACTCGCTCCCTCTCTCCCTCCCTGTTCGCATTCCTCACTTGCTCGCTCCCTCCCTCCCTCCCTCCTCGTCCTCATTCCTCACTCCTCACTTGCTCCCTCTCTCCCTCCCTCCCCCCTCCTAGTCAGCATTCCTCATTTGCTCCCTCCCTCCCTCCCCATCTGCATTCCTCACTTGCTCCCTCCCTCCTTCCCCCCCTCCCTCTTCATCTGCACTGCTCACTTGCTCCCTCCCTCCCTCCCTCCCTCCTCGTCCTCATTCCCCACTTGCTCTCTATCTTCTCTTCTGAGTTCCTCATGTGCTCCCTCCCTTCTCGTCTGCTTTCCTCACTTGCTCCCTCCCTTCTGGTCTGCTTTCCTCACTTGCTCCCTCCCTTCTGGTCTGCTTTCCTCACTTGCTCCCTCCCTTCTGGTCTGCTTTCCTCACTTGCTCCCTCCCTTCTGGTCTGCTTTCCTCACTTGCTCCCTCGCTTCTGGTCTGCGTTCCTCACTTGCTCCCTCCCTTCTGGTCTGCGTTCCTCACTTGCTCCCTCCCTTCTGGTCTGCGTTCCTCACTTGCTCCCTCCCTTCTGGTCTGCGTTCCTCACTTGCTCCCTCCCTTCTGGTCTGCGTTCCTCACTTGCTCCCTCCCTTCTGGTCTGCGTTCCTCACTTGCTCCCTCCCTTCTGGTCTGCGTTCCTCACTTGCTCCCTCCCTTCTGGTCTGCGTTCCTCACTTGCTCCCTCCCTTCTGGTCTGCATTCCTCACTTGCTCCCTCCCTTCTGGTCTGCATTCCTCACTTGCTCCCTCCCTTCTGGTCTGCGTTCCTCACTTGCTCCCTCCCTTCTGGTCTGTGTTCCTCACTTGCTCCCTCCCTCCCTTTCTCCTCGTCCGTGTTCCTAACTTGCTCAACACCTCCCTCCCCTTCCTCACTTACTACCTCCCTACCCATCCTCACACTGTCACTTACTCCCTGTTCTTATTCCTCACTTCCTCACTCACTCCCTGTCCTTATTCCACACTACCTCACTCACGCCCTGTTTGTATTACTCACTCTCACTCACTCCCTGTTCTTATTACTCACTCTCACTCTGTCCTTATTCCTCACTCGCTCACTGTCCTTATTCCTCACTCACTCATTCTCTGTCTGTATTCCTCACTCACTCACTCACTCTCTCTCTCTTTCCTCCCTCACTCACTCACTCTCTCTCTCTTTCCTCCCTCCCTCCCTCCTCTTTCTTTCCTCCCTCCCTCGCTCTTTCTTTCCTCCCTCCCTCGCTCTTTCTTTTCTCCCTCCCTCCCCCGCTTTTTCCAGCCCTCGCTCGCCCTTTCGAGCCCTCGCTCGCCCTTTCGAGCCCTCGCTCGCCCTTTCGAGCCCTCGCTCGCCCTTTCGAGCCCTCGCTCGCCCTTTCGAGCCCTCGCTCGCCCTTTCGAGCCCTCGCTCGCCCTTTCGAGCCCTCGCTCGCCCTTTCGAGCCCTCGCTCGCCCTTTCGAGCCCTCGCTCGCCCTTTCGAGCCCTCGCTCGCCCTTTCGAGCCCTCGCTCGCCCTTTCGAGCCCTCGCTCGCCCTTTCGAGCCCTCGCTCGCCCTTTCGAGCCCTCGCTCGCCCTTTCGAGCCCTCGCTCGCCCTTTCGAGCCCTCGCTCGCCCTTTCGAGCCCTCGCTCGCCCTTTCGAGCCCTCGCTCGCCCTTTCGAGCCCTCGCTCGCCCTTTCGAGCCCTCGCTCGCCCTTTCGAGCCCTCGCTCGCCCTTTCGAGCCCTCGCTCGCCCTCGCTCGCCCTTTCGAGCCCTCGCTCGCCCTCGCTCGCCCTTTCGAGCCCTCGCTCGCCCTCGCTCGCCCTCGCTCGCCCTTTCGAGCCCTCGCTCGCCCTCGCTCGCCCTTTCGAGCCCTCGCTCGCCCTTTCGAGCCCTCGCTCGCCCTCGCTCGCCCTTTCGAGCCCTCGCTCGCCCTTTCGAGCCCTCGCTCGCCCTTTCGAGCCCTCGCTCGCCCTTTCGAGCCCTCGCTCGCCCTTTCGAGCCCTCGCTCGCCCTGCCCCGCCCCGCCCTCGCTCGCCCTGCCCCGCCCCGCCCCGCCCCGCCCTCGCTCGCCCCGCCCCGCCCCCGCTCGCCCGCCCCGCCCCCGCTCGCCCGCCCCGCCCCGCCCCCGCTCGCCCCGTCCTGCCCTACCCCGCCCGCCCGCTTCCCCGTACCATCCTCGCCCACCCACTCCCGTGCACCACCCTCACCCACTCCACCATACCGCACTCACCAGCCCGCTCACCACCTCCCTCCTCGTTTGCCCGTCCGCCCGCTCCCCCATTCCCGCCCTTGCCCGCCCGGTCCCTCATTCCCGCCCGGCCCCCCATTCCCGCCCGGCCCCCCATTCCCACCCTTGCCCACCTGCCTGCCCCCTCCCCCGTTCTCCCTTTGTCTGCCCACCCCCCTCTCCCGTTCCCCCTTTGTCCGCCCGCCTGCTCCCTTCCCCCCGTTCCCCACTCGCCCGCCCCCTGCCCTCTCCCCCCTGCCCTCTCCCCCATTCCCCACTCGCCCGCCCCCTGCCCTCTCCCCCCCTGCCCTCTCCCCCATTCCCCACTCGCCCGCCCCCTGCCCTCCCCCTGTTCCCCACTCGCCCGCCCCCTGCCTGCTTCCCCATTCCCCACTCGCCCGCCCCCTGCCCTCCCCCCGTTCCCCACTCGCCCGCCCCCTGCCCTCCCCCCGTTCCCCACTCGCCCGCCCCCTGCCCTCCCCCCGTTCCCCACTCGCCCGCCCCCTGCCCTCCCCCCGTTCGCCCCTCGCCCGCCCCCTGCCCTCCCCCCGTTCGCCCCTCGCCCGCCCCCTGCCCTCCCCCCGTTCGCCCCTCGCCCGCCCCCTGCCCTCTCCCCCCCTGCCCTCTCCCCCGTTCGCCCCTCGCCCGCCCCCTGCCCTCTCTCCCGTTCGCCCCTCGCCCGCCCCCTGCCCTCTCTCCCGTTCGCCCCTCGCCCGCCCCCTGCCCTCTCTCCCGTTCGCCCCTCGCCCGCCCCCTGCCCTCTCTCCCGTTCGCCCCTCGCCCGCCCCCTGCCCTCGCTCCCGTTCGCCCCTCGCCCGCCCCCTGCCCTCTCTTCCGTTCCCCCTTCGTCCACCCCCTGCCCTCTCCCCCCGTTCCCCCCTCGCCTGACCGCCCGCCCTCTCTTCCGTTGCCCCCTCGCCCGCCCGCCCGCCCTCTCTTCCATTGCCCCCTCGGCCGCCCACCCGCCCTCCTTCCCTCTCTCTCTTTCGTTGCCCCCTCGCTCGCCTGCCCTCACCCCACTCCCCCGTTGCCCCCTCCTTTGCCTTCCCGCCCACCTGCTCCCTCTGTCCCCCCACAGACCACCAGTAAACCAGCTCTGGAGATCAGCTTGATGCTGACTGATCCTGGATCGGTTTTCTGCTACAAAGTTTTCACGATATGGGATAGATCATGGTGGGCCCTGAGTACACCAAACGAACTACATGTTATCAAGGAGTCAGCGAATGTTCGGCAGTCATTCATGCAAACCACTCACAGGGGCTATGCTGTATTTGTTGGCTCCACATTGGCTATACTTGGCTAACATATGGTCACCTCCTCCATTCCGATGACCAAGTTCGATGTCATCATAGCTCACAGATCACTTTTACTTCTTGTTGGACTGCCCAATTTTAGTCTAATCACTCTGTGGCAGACTTGTAACCTTCCCAGCACCCTGCCTCCAGTCTTGGATGAGAATGCCTCAATGGCTATGTTTTACATTTTCTTTGAAAGGGGGGTTTCATCACGCAATCTAAGGGTGAGCCTCTTGTTTTCTCTCCCAGACCTCCACCATCCCTCCAATTTAACTTTTCCACACTCTTTGTTTGCTGATTATTTGACTTGGTGTTAGTCATGTACATGTGTGTGTTCATCTCGCTTTCTCTTTTAGGCTGGAGATTTTAGTGTGTTTCATAGTGGCGGGCTCTTCCTTTTTGTTTTATTCTTGTGATCAACCAGCTACATTATTTTAATACTTTCCACTACCTTTCATTTTCTCCTTTCTGTGTGGTCCCCCATTAGTTTTCTGCACGTTTTCCTTTCCCCAACTCCTTTTGAGAATAGTTTTAGCTGTAACATTGTTTGCATGACGATAAAGGGACTAATAACCCTGTAGTTTGGTCCCTTTACACCCCAAACCAACCAACCAACCTCTGTCTCCCTTCACTCTTTCCCCCTCTGTCTCCCTTCACTCTTTCCCCCTCTGTCGCCCTTCACTCTTCCCCCCTCTGTCTCCCTTCACTCTTCCCCCCTCCTCTGTATCCCTTCACTCTTCTCCCCTCCTCTTTCTCCCTTCACTCTTCCCCCCTCCTCTGTCTCCCTTCACTCTTCCCCCCTCCTCTGTCTCCCTTCACTCTTCCCCCCTCCTCTTCCCCCCTTCACTCTTCCCCCCCCCTCCTCTGTCTCCCTTCACTCTTCCCCCCTCCTCTGCCACCCTCCACTCGCCCCCCCTCCTCTGCCACCCTCCACTCGCCCCCCCTCCTCTGCCACCCTCCACTCGCCCCCCCTCCTCTGCCTCCCTCCACTCGTCCCCCCTCCTCTGCCTCCCTCCACTCGTCCCCCCCTCCTCTGCCTCCCTCCACTCGTCCCCCCTCCTCTGCCTCCCTCCACGCGTCCCCCCCTCCTCTGCCTCCCTCCACTCGTCCCCCCCTCCTCTGCCTCCCTCCACTCGTCCCCCCCTCCTCTGCCTCCCTCCACTCGTCCCCCCCTCCTCTGCCTCCCTCCACTCGTCCCCCCCTCCTCTGCCTCCCCCCTCCTCTGCCTCCCTTCACTTGTCACTCCCTCCTCTGCCTCCCTTCACTCGTCCCCCCTCCTCTGCCTCCCTTCACTCGTCCCCCCCACATCCTCTGCCTCCCTTCACTCGTCCCCCCCCCTCCTCTGCCTCCCTTCACTCGTCCCCCCCCCTCCTCTGCCTCCCTTCACTCGTCCCCCCACCTCTGCCTCCCTTCACTCGTCCCCCCCTCCTCTGCCTCCTTTCACTCGTCCCCCCTCCTCTGCCTCCCTTCACTCGTCCCCCCCTCCTCTGCCTCCCTTCACTCGTTCCCCCCTCCTCTGCCTCCCTTCACTCGTCCCCCCTCCTCTGCCTCCCTTCACTCGTCCCCCCCTCCTCTGCCTCCCTTCACTCGTCCCCCCTCCTCTGCCACCCTTCACTCGTCCCCCCCTCCTCTGCCTCCCTTCACTCGTCCCCCCCCCCTCCTCTGCCTCCCTTCACTCGTCCCCCCTCCTCCTCTGCCTCCCTTCACTCTCCCCTCTCCCCCCTCTGTCTCCCCTCACTCTCCTTCTTGTGTCTCCCCTCACTCTCCCCCCATTCTCCATTCACTTTCTGCACTTTCCCCTCCTCTGCCTGCACTTTCCCCTCCATCTCCCTTCACTTTCCCCCCCATCTCCCTTCACTTTCCCCCCATCTCCCTTCACTTTCCCCCCATCTCCCTTCACTTTCCCCCCATCTCCCTTCACTTTCCCCCCATCTCCCTTCACTTTCTCCCCATCTCCCTTCACTTTCCCCCCATCTCCCTTCACTTTCTCCCCATCTCCCTTCACTTTCTCCCCATCTCCCTCCACTCTTCCCCTCTGTACTCCCTCCACTCTTCCCCTCTGTACTCCCTCCACTCTTCCCCTCTGTACTCCCTCCACTCTTCCCCTCTGTACTCCCTCCACTCTTCCCCTCTGTACTCCCTCCACTCTTCCCCTCTGTACTCCCTCCACTCTTCCACTCTGTACTCCATTCTTCCCCTCTCTACTCCCTCCACTCTTCCCCTCTCTAGTCCCTCCACTCTTCCCCTCTCTAGTCCCACTACTCTTTCCCCTGTCTATTCACCTCTATAGTCCCTTCACTCTTCCCTTCTCTACTCCAGTCACTCGTCCCCTCTCTCTCTTCCCCTCTCTAGTCACTTATCTCGTCCCCTCTGTCTCTTCCCCTCTCTCTACTGTACATAGCAGGTTTGTAATTATACTCACCCGAATGCCTTGCAGTACTTACAGCTAAACTGACATACAAAGTGATTGCTTTCACAGTGGCCTGCCCTCTGATACGTAGGTGTTTCTGTTGAAGGGCCTGGAAGAGAAGGTGGTGAAAGATCAGTTAAGTATGTCTTGTGTTAAGCCTTAAAAGAGAATGGTTGGATGGGGGTGAAAGAAACTTGAAAACAATCTACTGATCCTTCAACCAGTGTTACTTGTCTCACTTTTAGCGTCTCTCTCCTAGTGGTACATGTCCCTGTGCCTCACCAGTGAAGTCAGTGCATGAAGAGACACTTTGTGAAGAAAACTTTTTTTTTTGCGAATGAGGGGGGGCCATCTGCTGTCATACTCCTCTCTGGATAGCCCCAGGAATCATTTCTTCAGCGTCCAAAGAGGCAAATAAGTCCACTGAAGTGTAAAGGTTAAAACAGGAGTAGTAAGGTCTTGCTTGTATACCAAATGGGTTTTAAACTTGTGGGCAGTTAGTGATCACATGAGTGGGCAATCAACGAGCTGAAATTCACTTGACTTTGGATTAGACAGTGTGTTGTCTCAGCACAGAGGTTGGCAATTAAGCCTGTGGCCAACTTGATGCATTTATGTTGGACTGTTTTGGCGAGTTTTAGATGTATGAGCCATGCTAATAACATCAGTCCATCTAGGATTATATGAAGACTACGAAATTGTGAGAGATTTGTTGTGTTGTGTCACCTCCACAGGACCTATGACTTAGGCATTTCAGAGCTGTTGTTTTTATGTTGCTCAGGTTTGATAACCAAAGAGCTTTTTGTCAAATGTGAGGCCTAGAAACTTTATTGAATCATTGATCTTCATTACATTGTTCTTTGTGACCATGGTTTGTGGAATGTAAATGGATGATGAATGTAGCAAATGGATGTGAGCAGTTTTCCCCAATGAAAACATGCAACCATTGCACACTGTCTACTCAGTCAGCCCCTTGATAGCCACTATATCACTGTTGCAGGGTTGGAGTAGGAGCAAAATGTGCCTTAAATAAGTGATTAGGCCCACCTCTCTAGATTTGTAATCATGTACATTGATAATGAAGGTTGTAATACTCAGTACATCCAAGACCCCCTCCCTATGGACACTGTTCTCCTATTAAAATCTATTGGACAGGACTTTGTATGTGAAGAATTATATAAAGATTGGAGTCGTACCCAAAGGCCAGATTCATGAAACTATCTGATGGTATTATGCCTCCATGTAGTAACATAGCCTTTCTGTGAGAAGATGCATACTACGTAATGCCTATGTAGGATAGTGTGCTTCCAGCTGGATCAGATTATCAGTGGTGAGTTCATATCTGTGGAACCAAGTAAGTGGATTCAAATACTATATGGCAGTTCATCATCCCCTCCAAGGTCATTCCTACACAACTAGTGAAGATAATACTAAGAAAACTATTAGGACAGTTTTTGTCCTTGACTGCTTCCTGGCAGCAAGACAGTTTTTTCTAACTAATCTCAGAAGTTGTTTTTTGCCTCAGAAATTCGTTGCATTCAAGCTTAAAACATGCTTAAGGATCCTGCGGTATTTAACATCTCCAAATTGCAGCAACAGGCCCAACACAGGTAGGAGATCTTTCTGTGATCAACAGCAACCCTCCTCAAATCTTTATTGGCATGGCTCCCCACTGCAGCACTGTTCCATCCACATAATCTTGTTGGGCTTTTTCCTGTTCCACTTACTATGAGTGCAGAAGCCTTTCTCTTAAATACTGGGTGGTTATAATTAAACTTTTCCTATTTAACACATTATAACACACAAACTAATTACAGTATGAGGAGCAAATTTGGTAGCATTAATGTCAAGGATGTGAGGAAGAGAAATAAAGCAGAATCAGTACAATTGAAACACTTCTAATGTGGTGCTACAGTGCATCATACCATTACATACTGGTACCACTACTTCTTCAGAAGGGGCTCTATGTAGTGCCCATCAGTGTCCAGAAAAGTCTGAAAGCACAGAATTGCATTCTACACAACAGAACAAAGCATGTCTGTAGATATGCTGGCTACCTCTCTTGATGTACTGTGCTTCAGATCAGCACATGTGTGAATGTTCCCCTGGTAAACCCTATCATTCAGGTAACCCCACAACCAAAAATCACAGGGAGTCGGATTAGATGATCGTGCTAGCCAGACATTTGGAAACAGTCAAAGCAGGTGAACTTCATGAGAGATGTGTGGTGGAACCCCGTCTTACATGAAAACTGTTGAGTTCAACGCATCTCCCTCTTGTAGGTATGACATGCTGGCAAAGCATATGGCAGCAGTGCTGGCCAGTCACATTGCACGTCTTTGGTCCTGGAGCACCAATCTGTTCAGAAAAAGAATGGGCCATTGATGAACTTAGCTGTGAAGCCACACCATATGGTGGCACATTCATCATACAGAGGAACTTCATGCACAGTCACTGGAGGTGAAAATCCCCATACTTGGCAATTCTATGTGTTCAACCCACCTGTCAGAGGAAAATGAGCTTCATCTATCCTTAGGATGATCAAGGGCCAGCCCTCATCAACTTCAATCCTTGTGAGAAAGTGGAGAGCAAAGTCGACATGTCAGTGTGCATGCTGTAGTGCAAGCTGCTATATGATATGAATCTTGTATGGATACCATATGCGAATGGCTCAAATCACCTTGTGTACAGTGGACCATGGGATGGTCAACTGTTGTGACACAGCGCGCGCACTGCCTGATGATTGGGAAGTGCACGCAGTGTTGTCTGCCATAACAACAGGAATTTCATCAATCATGTGTGGTGCAACTGGTCATCGGCATCTTCCCAGAGTGACATCCAGTTCTCCAATTGATTCAAACTTTTTCATCACGCTCTGCACAACAGGTGGAGGAAGAGGACCCTTCTGTAATCCTTTCAGCTGGTGATATTCTCGATGTGCAGCTGCAGCATTACTGTTGTTTTGACAATAGAGCTTCACCAATAATGCCGTGCTCCATTTGTCCAAGCTCATGTTGACACGTCAACAAGTGAACTGTGATTGGTCAGGTGTGTGAGACTATGAATCATGATGACTGATCATGGCAGCTGGTGGCCATAGTTGGAACTGGACGGTGGCGCTGTGACACATGGAAATCATGCACCCCATACCCTAGACTTTAATGCTACCATGTTTGGTTGTTGTTGTTGTTGTTGTTGTTGTTGTTGTTGTTGTGGTCTTCAGTCCTGAGACTGGTTTGATGCAGCTCTCCATGCTAGTCTATCCTGTGCAAGCCTCTTCATCTCCAAGTACCTACTGCAGCCTACATCCTTCTGAATCTGCTTAGTGTATTCACCTCTCGGTCTCCCTCTTCGAATTTTACCCTCCACGCTGCCCTCCAATACTAAATTGGTGATCCCTCGATGTCTTAGAACATGTCCTACCAACCGATCCCTTCTTCTAGTCAAGTTGTGCCACAAGCTCCTCTTCTCCCCAATTCTATTCAATACCTCCTCATTAGTTATGTGATCTACCCATCTAATCTTCAGCATTCTTCTGTAGTACCACATTTCTAAAGCTTCTATTCTCTTCTTGTCCGAACTATTTATCGTCCATGTTTCACTTCCATACATGGCTACACTCCATACAAATACTTTCAGAAACGACTTCCTGACACTTAAATCTATACTCGATGTTAACAAATTTCTCTTCTTCAGAAACGCTTTCCTTCCCATTGCCAGTCTACATTTTATATCCTCTCTACTTCGACCATCATCACTTATTTTGCTCCCCAAATAGCAAAACCCCTTTACTACTTTAAGTGTCTCATTTCCTGATCTAATTCCCTCAGCATCACCCGATTTAATTCAACTACATTCCATAATCCTTGTTTTGCTTTTGTTGATGTTCATATTATATCCGCCTTTCAAGACACTGTCCATTCCGTTCAACTGCTCTTCCAAGTCCTTTGCTGTCTCTGACAGAATTACAATGTCATCAGCGAACCTCAGAATTTTTATTTCTTCTCCATGGATTTTAATACCTACTCTGAACTTTTCTTTTGTTTCCTTTACTGCTTGCTCAATATACAGATTGAATAACATCAGGGATAGGCTACAACTCTGTCTCACTCCCTTCCCAACCACTGCTTCCCTTTCGTGTCCCTCGACTCTTATAACTGCCATTTGCTTTCTGTACGAATTGTAAATAGCCTTTCGCTCCCTGTATTTTACCCCTGCCACCTTTAGAATTTCTTCTCCATGGATTTTAATACCTACTCTGAACTTTTCTTTTGTTTCCTTTACTGCTTGCTCAATATACAGATTGAATAACATCAGGGATAGGCTACAACTCTGTCTCACTCCCTTCCCAACCACTGCTTCCCTTTCGTGTCCCTCGACTCTTATAACTGCCATTTGCTTTCTGTACGAATTGTAAATAGCCTTTCGCTCCCTGTATTTTACCCCTGCCACCTTTAGAATTTGAAATTTGTCAAAAGCTTTCTCTAAGTCTAAAAATGCTAGAAACGTAGGTTTGCCTTTCCTTAATCTTTTTTCTAAGATTAGTCGTAGGGTCAGTATTGTCTCACATGTTCCAACATTTCTACGGAATCCAAACTGGTCTTTCCCGAGGTCAGATTCTATCAGTTTTTCCATTTGTCTGTAAAGAATTCGCATTAATATTTTGCAGCCATGACTTATTAACCTAATAGTTCGGTAATTTTCACATCTGCCAACACCTGCTTTCTTTGAGATTGGAATTATTATATTCTTCTTGAATTCTGAGGGTATTTCGCCTGTCTCGTACATCTTGCTCACCAGATGGTAGAGTTTTGTCAGGACTGGCTCTCCCAAGGCCGTCAGTAGTTCTAATGGAATGTTGTCTACTCCGGGGGCCTTGTTTCAACTCGGGTCTTTCAGTGCTCTGTCAAACTCTTCATGCAGTATCATATCTCCCAGTTCATCTTCATCTACATCCTCCTCCATTTCCTTAATATTGTCCTCAAGTACATCGCCCTTGTATAGACCCTCTATATACTCCTTCCACCTTTCTGCTTTCCCTTCTTTGCTTAGAACTGGGTTTCCATCAAAGCTCTTGATATTCATGCAAGTGGTTCTCCTTTCTCCAAAGGTCTTCTTAATTTTCCTGTAGGCAGTGTCTATCTTACGCCTAGTGAGATAAGCCTCTGCGTTCTTACATTTGTCCTCTAGCCATCCCTGCTTAGCCATTTTGCACTTCCTGTCGATCTCATTTTTGAGACGTTTGTATTCCTTTTCGCCTGCTTCATTTACTGCATTTTTATATTTCCTCCTTTCATCAATTAAATTCAATATTTCTTCTGTTACCCAAGGATTTCTGCTAGCCCTCATCTTTTTAGCTACTAGATCCTCTGCTGCCTTCACTACTCCATCCCTCAAAGCTACCCATTCTTCTTCTACTGTATTTCTTTTCCCCGTTCCTGTCAATTGTTCCGTTATGCTCTCCCTGAAACCCTGTACAACCTCTGGTTATTTCAGTTTATCCAGGTCCCACCTCCATGAATTCCCACCTTTTTGCAGTTTCTTCAGTTTTAATCTACAGTTCATAACCAATAGATTTTGGTCAGAGTCCACATCTGCCCCTGGAAATGTCTTACAGTTTAAAACCTGGTTCCTAAATCTCTGTCTTATCATTATATAATCTATCTGATATTTTCTACTATCTCCAGGGTTCTTCCATGTATACAACCTTCTTTCATGATTCTTGAAACAAGTGTTAGCTATGATTAAGTTATGCTCTGCGCAAAATTCTACCAGGCGGCTTCCTCTTTCATTTCTTAGCCCCAATCCATATTCACCTATTATGTTTCCTTCTCTCCCTTTTCCTTCTCTCGAATTCCAGTCACCCATGACTATTAAATTTTCGTCTCCCTTGACTACCTGAATAATTTATTTTATCTCATGATACATTTCATCAATTTCTTTGTCATCTGCAGAGCTAATTGAAATATAAACTTGTACTACTGTAGTAGGCGTGGCCTTTGTGTCTATCTTGGCCACAATAATGCGTTCACTATGCTGTTTATAGTAGCTTACCCGTACTCCTATTTTTGTATTCAATATTAAATGTACTCCTGCATTACCCCTATTTGATTTTGTATTTATAACCCTGTATTCACCTGACCAAAAGTCTTGTTCCTCCTGCCACCGAACTTCACTAATTCCCACTATATCTAACTTTAACCTATCCATTTCCCTTTTTAAATTTTCTAACCTACCTGCCCGATTAAGGGATCTGACATTCCACGCTCCAATCCGTAGAACGCCAGTTTTCTTTCTCCTGATAACGACATCCTCTTGAGTAGTCCCCGCCCGTTTGGTACATGTACAGTAATTACTTTCTGTGTCATAAAATTTTAAATAGGGAAAGTTTACAATAGTATGGTAAGGAAAGCTGCTACTCAGCATACATGGAGGTGATGAGTCACAGACAGGCACAACACAAAGGCTCTCACAATTAAAGCTTTCAGCCATTAAGGCCTTTGTCAGCAACAACACACACACACACACACACACACACACACACACACACACACACACGTGCGCCCACACACAGATGAAACTCTCACACACGACTGCAGTCTCAGGCAGGCCTGAGACTGCAGTTGTGTGTGAGTTGCATGCTGCCTGAGTCGGCAGTTGTGTGTGAGTTGCATGCTGCCTGAGTCTGCAGTTGTGTGTGAGTTGCATGCTGCCTGAGTCTGCAGTCACCTGTGTGAGTTGCGTTTGCACACTTTAATTATAATCACTTGGTGTATGAGCACATGACCTCTGTGTTCTTTCTAAACTGGCATCCA
Source organism: Schistocerca piceifrons (assembly GCF_021461385.2). Lineage (NCBI taxonomy): Eukaryota > Metazoa > Arthropoda > Insecta > Orthoptera > Acrididae > Schistocerca > Schistocerca piceifrons. The sequence goes on along the minus strand of NW_025729164.1, from coordinate 30,196 downwards.
ATACCTAACTTTATTTGTGGCATCTAATGTACACCCCTCCCATGACTGCTACCTAGAAGCAAGACAGTTTTTGATATCTACTTGATTTTCTTAGTGTCCTAGCCTGAAAGTCATTATTGTGTGTCAGCTCCACCACACTTTTCTCTGAAGTTTCCTTGAGGCAGCACCTTTCATGTTTCAGGTAACAATTGCTAATTCCTATTTTCAGGTTTGCTTTCTAAATTCTTGTCCTCTCTTTTCCCCCCTGGTTATCTTTATCCATTTTGCACTTCAATGTCATTAAAAGTGCGCTATTTCTAACTCTGCCGGCCGGTGTGGCCAAGCGGTTCGAGGCACTTCAGTCTGGAATCGCGCGACTGCAGCGGCCACAGGTTCGAATCCTGCCTCGGGCCTGGATGTGTGTGTGTTGTCCTTAGATTAGTTAGGTTTAAGTAGTTCTAAGTTCTAGGGGACTGATGACCTCAGATGTTAAGTCCCATAGTGCTCAGAGCCTTTTGAACCATTTTCTAACTCTACCTGAAGGCCACAAATATGTTTTTGCTGTTAACTAACTGATATAATCTGCAGATCCAAAGAAGGGTCTCCTAACTATAACCATCCCAATGAAAGATCAAAGCAAAATCTTCATGTTACCCCCAGACTGAGTAGCCTACGGTAATGGCCACATGCTACTAATTTTATAACAACAGAGAACAATAACACAAACTCAAAATACAGAACAGAAAGAACTCTAAACACTTGAAAAGAAATGGCACATATTATTCAATGGGCTGGACACCAAAGCAGTTCAGTTAATTTCATCAGACTATAAAGAGTTATAAAAATAAAATGAAGTAAATGACTGACATATTGAAATTTTGTACTTGATCAGGTCTGAAAAACCATTGTGTTAGGTTTTTTGCTGGCAGTACACTGCCAGTTGTATGCATGAGAGCAAGAAGAGGAAATTCTACATTGGTGGATGGGGTGAGTGGTACAGACTATCTGCATATACGTATTCTGTCCAGAATTGTATACATTTTTTATTGCTGATAATTTTATTTATTAGAGTTTTCCTAGATAATCTTGAAGCATAGTAAAGCTCCAAACACATAATATTGTGTACTGTCTGTGAAATGTTTGATAATGTTGCAGGTGTGCATAGCAGGTAGTTTATGTATCCTGTTGCAATTAAAAAGAAGTTGTATCAGCTCTGAAGAACTGAATCAGCTCAATTGCATGTTCCAAAGTAATTACAATGTTTCACTGAAAAGTAAATCTAAAAAATGCAACAGTATTCAAAGATTAGGAGAGGAGGTGTATACAATTTTTAAGTCCTCTGGGGCAGTTCTGTTGCCATTGTACTTGATTGATTAGAAATGCAGTTATGCAAGTGTTGAGACTGAAAGAAATTAATAAATGCTAATAAAAAGATCACAGAAGTGACCTGATCTCCCATACCCATTGAAACTGTTAACCTTTGTTAGTACATGAGAGAGTCAAAAATCAACAAGTGAAAAGATAGGCCAACAAGTTTAATCTCCTGCTTGAAAATACTACTCATTCTTCTCATTGGAGTACTGATAAAACAGAAGTTCCACTAAATTCAAATATAATGTTGCTTAAATGTGATACTGGTCATGTGTGTTTCACTTATCAGCTTTCTGCATAAACCAAAGAACTACAGTGAAAGAAAATAACAAAATGTACGAGGGGCATACAGTAAGTAATACGAAACATTTTTTTCAAAAAGCAAGTTGGTTTAATTCAGAATTCCAATACATCATATTATTCTCTCTTCTTTTGGCTACAAAACCCTCTTTTTTAACATAGTCTCCATTTAGTGTGGTGGCCTTATGCCACTTTACTGGGAGGACCTGTACGCCTGCACGATGCCACTCTACTGGTTGATGTCAGATCAGTGTCTCGATGCATCAATAATGTTCCCACTATCCACACACTGCTTCGCCCAGAGTGCATCCTTCAATGAGGGAAACAGATGAAAGTAAGAAAATTTGAGATACAGGCTGTAGGGTGTATGAGGAGGAAAATTCAATAAAGTTTTCTGAATTCCTCTTGGGTGAGGCTTTGCATTGTCATGAAGAAGGAGAAGTTCGTGTGCATTTTTGTTAGGAGGAACATGCTGAAGTCATTTCTTCAATGTCCTTAGGGTAGCAAAATAAACTTCAGAGTTATCATTGCACCATGAGACAAGACATCAAACAGAATAACCTCTTCAGAGTCCCAAAAGTCTGTTGCCATAACTTTACCGACTGAAGGTGTGGCCGGCTTTGAACATTTTCTTTGAAGGATAGATGGTGTGGTGCCACTCTGTGGGTTATCATTTTGTTTCCAGTGTAAAATGATAAACCTATGTTTCATTGTCTCTGACAATGTTTTACAAAAAATTGTCACTCAACCTCACAACGTGCTAGGAATTCTGCCCAGATGGTCATTTGTTGCTCATCGTGGTCTTCAGTGAGGCAGTGGGGAACCCAGAGGGCAAAAACATTAGAGTACCCCACCAGGTAGACAAGTGTGTCAGCACTAGCAACAGAGATGTCAAGTTGACCAGCAAGGTGATTGTTGTAATGCATCGATCACAGTAAATGAGTGGGTGTTCTCATTTCAGCATTGCAGGTGATTGGACAGGTTTGCGCAGCCTTGTTGTGATGATGACAGAAGCTTCACCCAATAACTCACCATGCCTTTGTTCACTCCCAAGCCTCTGTAGACATAGAGCAAGTGCCTGTGAATATCTGTGATGCTCTGGTTTTCAGCCAAAAGAAACTCAGTGACAGCTCTCTACTTGAAACTCACCTCCGTTACAGGTGCCATTTTGAAGGCTATGTATAGTGCCACCACCTATCAGAACTTTATGAAACTATAGGGGCTGAAGTCAGAATATTTCACCTTGGCCCACAACAAATTCCACAGTTTTTCAACCCAAACTGGCTAAGGAAAAAAAAAATGTATTGCATTACTTATTGACCGCCCCACATAGAATGGTAATACAGAGTACAGATTATGGCAAGACATAGTATGTTAATGAGAGGAAACAGTGAAAATTAAATGGCATAGCTGTTATCAGTTCTTGAAGTCTCACTGTAACCCTTACTGTAAAATATAAACACCATTCACAATAAAGTAGAAACCTTGCTTAAGAGCAGTGTGTACACAGCCATGAACTTTTCTAGTGCAGCAGTAGATCTCATTTACAAATGTAACATAAACCTTGGCAAGAAGCAGTGTGTGCTATTATTTTCGATGGTTTTTCAGATATGCCAATATTTCCTAAGAAAGCTCGGAAACTATAAGTGCAATTAATCATATTTTAAACAATGATTTATCACTATTATTTAAATGAAGATTTGGGAATGTGCTAAATATTTCACACCAGTTGGGCTGAATCAATTCTTGGAATGTTATTTCAAAGAAAAAAAATGAATATGTGGTGTGTGCTATCCACTATCTAGTGGTTTGACCTTTCCTTACACTGCTGTAGTCTGAGAGTATTCTTTATAATTATTGATTATCCTGAGCATGAATGAACATATTCTGTGGAGGATGTATAGTTTCATGCCTTATTCTTGTTTGCCCAGGGTTTCTACCTCGACAGAACCAACCAGATAGTCAACAAGAACTTTCGTATTCTGAATATCAGATGTCATCAGATGGAATGGCAAATAGCTGTCCAAACTGTGGGAAAAATTACCAACACAGAAGAACCATGCTATCACACCTTAAACTACAGTGTGGGAAGGAAGCACAGTTTCCATGCCCATTTTGTCACAAGAAATACAGGAAAAAGTCATCTGTTATTTTTCATGTAACCCGTGTCCACAAAAGTTTTATCAGCCCTTCTTCTTTAAGTCAGAGTAGTATATCTTAAATCAGGTGTATCATCTGAACTGAAAATGAATGTGTGTGGAAACGTCTGTACTACTGTGGATTTGTAAGCCTATAGTTTGGACTCACTTGAATTCTGTCTGCTGTCTAGTTCAAGTAAGACCTCAATGCTCACTTCACTTAGAGAACACTGGACTTATTTTAACCTCAACATGATCCTAAGATTTGAGGTGTACTGAACCAAAGAAACAACGTGATTTTTCAAATATTTCTGTTAGTTTGTTTATTTGCATTGTGTATAGTTTTTTTTATATATATTAATACGTTGTGGTGTTGTAAACTGTATTCTGGTTAATTATCATGATATTCATAGAAATAATAGTGTAGATGCAGTTCTCTCTTTGTTCCTGTCACCAGTATTGATTAATTGTGTTCATTTACATACTTTTCTCGTTTTAGATATAACTGAAATCGATGTCATGCCAATACAATAGGAGTGACTAAATGATTATTTATTTCCATTTATGGGTATAACTGTGAAGCTACTATCAATTAGCCTTGTGAAGAAGGGTGGAGGGATGGGGTGTGAAACATATTACTATATTGTGTAGATAGTAATTTTGATAGACTCACTACTGTCTCCCTGTTTTATGAAAGCTGTTACAATATTTAAGATCATAACATGTGTCTTTATTGTATGCAAGTCCTTGTGTATTTCTGGCTGAACATCTTCCTGTGATACTTAAGAAGTCAACAATTACTCATACTGAGCATTTGTTTAAATGAATTTTCTGTGCACCCTATTAAATTTTGAATTTCGTGTCAAATATTAAATATGGGTGATCTCAAACATACCAGAGTTTCTTATTCCTTAGGTACATGACATCTCCCAGATCCATATGAACAGTGATATGCAATATTTCAGAAATCTAGTTTATTCCACATGCAACATACAACAGTGCTCTGTATGGGTTCTGATACTGAATTTGGTAAATCCTTAGGGATATACCTCCCAAACAAGGATTTCACCTTTGTATCACTATTTCCAGTCTGTACCTACTCCCAGCTGTATGTCTTATGAGTTATGTCTCTTTACTTCGTATTGCAGTTCTGTCTCCAGCATATCCCATACTGAGGAAGACAGGACCATCAGCTTATCTACACATAGCCCCCTTCTCTCCACCCCCTCCTTCCTCATACATAGCAATCATATTTGAAGTATGCAAGTGGGAAGTGTCCACCACTACATCATATTGTATGTTTCCATATACACTCCTGGAAATTGAAATAAGAACACCGTGAATTCATTGTCCCAGGAATGGGAAACTTTATTGACACATTCCTGGGGTCAGATACATCACATGATCACACTGACAGAACCACAGGCACATAGACACAGGCAACAGAGCATGCACAATGTCGGCACTAGTACAGTGTATATCCACCTTTCGCAGCAATGCAGACTGCTATTCTCCCATGGAGACGATCGTAGAGATGCTGGATGAAGTCCTGTGGAACGGCTTGCCATGCCATTTCCACCTGGCGCCTCAGTTGGACCAGCGTTCGTGCTGGACGTGCAGACGGCGTGAGACGACGCTTCATCCAGTCCCAAACATGCTCAATGGGGGACAGATCCGGAGATCTTGCTGGCCAGGGTAGTTGACTTACACCTTCTAGAGCACGTTGGGTGGCACGGGATACATGCGGACGTGCATTGTCCTGTTGGAACAGCAAGTTCCCTTGACGGTCTAGGAATGATAGAACGATGGGTTCGATGACGGTTTGGATGTACCGTGCACTATTCAGTGTCCCCTCGACGATCACCAGTGGTGTACGGCCAGTGTAGGAGATCGCTCCCCACACCATGATGCCGGGTGTTGGCCCTGTGTGCCTCGGTTGTATGCAGTCCTGATTGTGGCGCTCACCTGCACGGCGCCAAACACGCATACGACCATCATTGGCACCAAGGCAGAAGCGACTCTCATCGCTGAAGACGACACGTCTCCATTCGTCCCTCCATTCACGCCTGTCGCGTCACCACTGGAGGCGGGCTGCACGATGTTGGGGCGTGAGCGGAAGACGGCCTAACGGTGTGCGGGACCGTAGCCCAGCTTCATGGAGACGGTTGCGAATGGTCCTCGCCGATACCCCAGGAGCAACAGTGTCCCTAATTTGCTGGGAAGTGGCGGTGCGGTCCCCTACTGCACTGCGTAGGATCCTACAGTCTTGGCGTGCATCCGTGCGTCGCTGCGGTCCGGTCCCAGGTCGACGGGCACGTGCACCTTCCGCCGACCACTGGCGACAACATCGATGTACTGTGGAGACCTCACGCCCCACGTGTTGAGCAATTCGGCGGTACGTCCACCCGGCCTCCCGCATGCCCACTATACGCCCTCGCTCAAAGTCCGTCAACTGCACATACGGTTCACGTCCACGCTGTCGCGGCATGCTACCAGTGTTAAAGACTGCGATGGAGCTCCGTATGCCACGGCAAACTGGCTGACACTGACGGCGGCGGTGCACAAATTCTGCGCAGCTAGCGCCATTCGACGGCCAACACCGCGGTTCCTGGTGTGTCCGCTGTGCCGTGCGTGTGATCATTGCTTGTACAGCCCTCTTGCAGTGTCCGGAGCAAGTATGGTGGGTCTGACACACCGGTGTCAATGTGTTCTTTTTTCCATTTCCAGGAGTGTATATCCTACACTACTCCCATTCCATTTGCCTCTGCTACATTCCCAACCTCACAGCCTTGATCCTCACCTTTCCCACTCTCTCTTCACCTTTTCAAAGTGTGTATTGGAGGGGCAGTTACCCCCTTCTAACTGTTATCCTCTGCAATAGCTCCTCCTCTGTTCACCATGGTCCATCTTTAATTGCAACTACTACTCCACCCATATTTCTTAACCAGGCACAAAATGCAATGTCCCTTTCCCTTAATTAATCTACATTGTCATGACCCAAGAAAACTACAACTATGCCTGAGTTCTTTTCGTTAGGCATGGAAATCAAAAATAGCATCTCTGAATCCTTCTCATCTCTCCAAAAGAGGTATTCAGCTACAAAATGTTTAGTCTCAGCTTTCTCCTGCTGTTAACTTTGTGTTCATTAAGTAATATCCTTGTGAAAGCTCTGTGTGGAATATTTATGATATACAGAGAGAGGCAAAAAGATTGCCCAGCCTGAATAATTTAGAGTCCAAGAACAGAGCCATGCCCAAGTTTGCAAGTGCCGGTGTTCACAACTCTGGCAGTCTGTGGAGCTTCAGCTTGGAGTTTAATCATCAAATAGAAGCATGACTCATCGTATCATTTCTTTAGAAAATCATTATTCGAGCACGTAGAAATGACTGAAATATAAGAACTCCACATTGGTAGAATAACTTAGATGATGAGTGTTTCACATCTGTTTCAATGGCTGAGTGAATAGGCTGATGGTTTATGAACATTAAGGATGAGCATTTTAATCAAACTGGAGTCAGTTGTCTGTCTTTTTTTCTGTTATTTAGCTGTGTGCATGTAATATTTTAAACCTTAATTCACTGTGAATTGAGCATTTGTAGGATCTTCTAGGTTCCATATTCTTTCAAAATATTCCATTTTATAATAGTCTAATCTTTAAAAAAACAGGCAAATGTCAAAATGGCTGACATGAATGTTCACAAGCGAGTAACTGCTCTCTTTGAAAATGGTTTTAGTGCATCTGAGGCAGGACTTTGTTATGGTGTTGATGCTTCACAGTAAGGAGATGGATTAGACAGTTTAGAGATAATGGTGAGGTAACAAAACATCCAATACCTGGAAGATCACGGGTCTCTATATGGAGAGAAGATGAGGAGTTGGTCAGGCTGACCCTGAATGTTTCTTTGTCAATCATCTGGGCACAAACAAGAGCTTCACATTTCCCAGGCTCATCGGGAACTGTTCTGTGAAGATTAAGGGGCCATGGAATCAGGTCCCATCATCCTCTTATCAAAGAACCATTGTCTGATAAGCTATGGATAGAATAGCAGTTGTGAGTTCCTGGGAAGATGGCTATTAAAGGAATGTCATTTTCTCTAAGGAGTGCACAATTGAGTCCACGAGCATAGGTCTGGCTCTTTTTACCACACAGATGGGCAACGATATGATGTGCACTTTGTAGCCACACATGCTAAAAGTGGATACATAAGTGTGAAATGTTGGACTGGATATGTTACATTGGTAAAGGAAAATTAGAATGTATCTAAGGCATGTTCAATTCAGCATGGTGTGAACATTTCGTTGAAAATGTAATTATCCCTGGAGCTTCACTTTGGTATCCTCAACGACACCTGACTTACCAGCATGATAATCATCTATCACACATTAGAATTAGAATTCAGAGCTGGTTTCAAAGGAGAAGGAATATTATTCAGTGCCTTCCATGGCCTCCAAAGAAACCTGATCTCAATCCCATAGAGCACGTATGGCCTCAACCTAAGAAGACTCTGTGGGACAACTGGCCAGACCTTCCTCTGGAGACTCTGAATGCCCTATGGGATTTGGTTCATTCTTCATAAGAGAGAATTGCCATGGATGAGGACTTTTTCCATAGACTTGTAAATTCTGTGCTTGGAAGGATCCAAGCTGTTCTTGATGTCAATGGCATGTGGACAAAGTACTGAAACTATATGTAACATACTCTTCATTTTTATTTCATTTTTCTGTAAAATGCTTGCATAGATATTAGACCAACGATATTAATTTCAAAATACGAATCTACCTGCTACTATATTACTTGTATTTTTATGGGAAGTCAGATGAGTGTCACTCTTCAAGAAATGTTATTTTTATTGTTATGGAAGGTCAAATGCTGTAAATATTGCTTTCCAAGGAAGATTATTTGTAGACATCAAATTCATAAAACATAATTAGTTATTTACTGAAGAGAATATTAAAAAAGTAAAAAATGAAAATATAATTTAATGACAAAAAGTAAATAAAGTTCAAAACATTTGTGACACGATAAAAAAAAAAAAAGTGGTGTGTGAGATTCGATCTGACATATACTACAGTTACCAGTACAGTAAGCTGACACACTACCAAGGAGCTACCAATCTCTGGTTTTAGCGTAACGTTTGAATAGGCCTACTGTAGTTGAAGAATGAATATTTAACTGGAAATAACAGATACAGGAAAGATCATCCTTGTGCTTTTGTAAACCACGTGTAAGGACTCAGAAAAATATGCCAGTTACCAAATTCGTTTCACTTAGCTGAAAACTACAGAGACCCCAGGTGGCAGTCAAAGCAATTACAAACAACTACATTACCAGAGAAGGAAAATTGCTGCTCATCATATAGCAGAGATGCTGAGTCGTGATAGGCATTACAAAAAGATTCACACAATTATAGCGTTTTCCTTTGTTTGACAAACAAATACATCTATTTTCAATATTTTTACTTTAACCATTTGTCTGTTTGTTTAAAGGTTAGCCTATTATAAAGTAGGATCTTTTAAAATAATTTGTAACCTAGAAAAGCCTACAGCTACAAAATTTGTAGCGAACTGAGGTTTAGAATATTACCTGCACAGGTCTACTTAAAAAAAAAGACACTTGACTCCAGCTAGATTTGAATGCTCATCATTAATATTTGTAAACTGTCAGCCTAGCCACTCAGCCATTGAAACAGAGGTGAAATGCTCATCACCGTAGTAATTCTACCGATGTGGAGTTCTTGTATTTCAAATGTTTCTACATGCTTGAATAATGATTTTTAGAAGAAATGATACAGTGAGTTAAATGGTGATGGATCTCAACATATACTGTATCCTAACTATTACATTGCTTCAATTTGATGATATAAACACAAGGCTGAAGCTCCACAGACTGCTAGAGTTGTGAACACTGGCACTTCTAAAGTTGGGCATGCACAGTGCTTTGTCCTTTGACTCTAAATTATTCAGACCAGGCAAAATTTTTGCCTCACATTGTACATCGGCCTATACTCTGTTTTCCAGTTCTGCCACTGATATATCTGTCTCTTTAGAGACGAGGCCGTTCATAAAATCAGCAATTTTTTATACTGGCAGTCTATGTGAACCAGATATCTATGCCTATGAATGACCAGGGCAAATTGACCATGTTGCTGCTGTATAGAATGTGAGCATTTTCTGTTCTAGCCTTTCTCTCAGAGGTGCTAGACCATGACAGGTTGTGATTTTCTCAGTGTGTATGTCTTGTGTGGATGGTGTAATTGGTGGCAGGTGACCTGCAAAATGTAGTGATCCAGGTTTGAATCCTCATCTGAAGAACAGTTTTAACTTGTCCATGTTGTGCAGTATGGATAGTTATTACCAAAATAATCCATCCATTAGACATTTATATTTGTTCTTGGTAAATTATTATAGGTTCATTTGAATCATTTCCATGCTGTTACAATTAAATTAATTGTATTTTATTGGCAAGATTTAAATGACCTCTCAAATACTAACAGGAAACTTTTGCACAGTAATCATATTGCTTATGCTTCAGAAATCATTAAAAAAACAAGTAGATTTGATTAGATTAGATTTTTGTTTTTTGGGTAATATATCACCATTTTCTATTAATCAGCAATGTTTATCTATAAAAATGTATAGAATATATTTAAAAACAAAGATGATGTGAGTTACCATACAAAAGCGCTGGCAGGTCGATAGAAACACAAACAAACACATACATACACACAAAATTCTAGCTTTCGCAACCAATGGTTGCTTCGTCAGGAAAGAGGGAAGGAGAGGGAAAGACGAAAGGATGTGGGTTTTAAGGGAGAGGGTAAGGAGTCATTCCAATCCCGGGAGCAGAAAGGTATACACTCGCGCACACACACACATATCCACTGTTTGCGAGTGTATACCTGTCTGTGTCTGTGTGTATACCTGTCTGTGTCTGTGTATGTGCGGATGGATATGTGTGTGTGTGTGTGTGTGCGCGATTGTATACCTGTCCTTTTTTCCCCCTAAGGTAAGTCTTTCCGCTCCCGGGATTGGAATGACTCCTTACCCTCTCCCTTAAAACCCACATCCTTTCGTCTTTCCCTCTCCTTCCCTCTTTCCTGATGAAGCAACCATTGGTTGCGAAAGCTAGAATTTTGTGTGTTTGTTTGTGTTTCTATCGACCTGCCAGCGCTTTCGTATGGTAAGTCACATCATCTTTGTTTTTAAATATATTTTTCCCGCGTGGAATGTTTCCCTCTATTATATTCAAAATATATAGAATGGTGGTTTTAATGTTATACTTAATGTACTAGTTTCATTTGTATGTCTCCTGGTTGTACATATTTGTCTACAGTTAAATACATCTGTAGGATAATCGCTGAATCCAAGAAATCCCAGTTAACAGCTTTAAATGAAGACTCTGCGAATAAATTTTAACCAATCCATCCAAGATTATATAATGATTTATTAATGTTAATGAAATAACATACTGGATACCAAACCAAGATAAATCAATCATTAAAAGGATAGAAATTCTTGAAATAAAGTACTGATAATATAAAATTCTGTAAAAGGTGGAAGTTGTAAGAAGTGTAAAACTAAACATTGTAGCTCTTCTTTCACACCTGCATACTTCATGAAAGCAGCCTACACACATGGGACTGTGTTCTGACTGGAATGTGTGAGAATCTCGAACAAAGTGGGCTGGGCTTATGTGTAAAAGACAGTAATATGTAAAGGAAGAGAACTATCTCTCAAGTGCAGATGCACATTTTCCACAATGATACAGACAAAGGAGGAATTGAGGAGGCAAGATGGTAGGAAACAAAAACTTCATTAAAGAAACACAGACAAGTATGAAGTTGTGAAGAGGTCAGAAAAAAGAGTGAGATCATTGGGAGGGAGGGAGGGAGGGAGGGGTGGGGAGTCTGGTGTAGAACAGGGTCTAGAAGAGACTTTAGAAGATTTGATTTGGTATGTGGGTGATGGGGTACTAATGGTGTGGGATGTGTAACAGCAGTTGGAGTTGACCACATTGTGCTGAATAGATTGCTGGCCAAACTTGCCAAAGTTTGGCCAGGCCATTTATCTTGGCAGACAGGGACAGATAGGTTGGGATCGTGTGTGTGTGTGTGTGTGTGTGTGTGTGTGTGATGGAGGGAGGGATTGAGTGTTTTTTGTTAGTCAGTCAGCTCTTAAGCAGGACATTCTCCAAAAGCTTAGCGACATTTTCATCTTGTTTGTGTTCCTCTTAACCACTCAGTGCCAGAACTATCTGTTGAGTGGTTACCTTTACAATTCTATGCACATTTTTACAATTTGTTGCAAATTTTATAATTAAGGGAAGAAAGAAAGAAAACGTTTAGTTCTGAAAGACTGAAAATTACTGTATTTCAGTCTTGTTTGTGTTGCTAATGTATTAATTTATGTCAACATTATTCTTCATAAATTTCTAATATTATGTAAATAAAGTTAGAATATTTTATTTCACAGCAGTAATTTTGATAATATAAACATTGCAGTTTGTGTTGCATAGGCATAGTAAAAAAATTTGTTTCAGATTTATGATAGCAGTTATAAAAATCAACATGACTGACTCTGTGTTCAAAGAAGAAAAATTCTAAGCATTTTGGTCTTCACGTAAAGATCTTCTGCTTGTAAAGTAATGTTGAAAGATGAGATTAAATGTGCCGATGTTAATTGCTCCCCCCCCTTCCCCCCTCTCTATTCGATAATATTCCAGTTATATATGAAGAAGTCTGTATCTGTTTTGCTCGCAGTGATTATTTATTCAGTTTTTCATTCTTTATTCTTGTTTGTCCAGGTGTTCTGCCAGGACAGGATCTGCCAGGTAATCAGCAAGAACTTGCATATTTTACTGACTATCCAATGTTCAGAGATGGCACGGCAAACAGCTGTCCAAATTGTGGGAAGATATACCAGTACAGAAGAAGCATGCTAGCACACCTTAGACTACAGTGTGGTAAAGGAGCCCAGTTTCCATGTCCAGTTTGCAATAAGAGATACAGGCAAAAGTCTTATTTGAATTTTCATATACTGCACAAACACAAAGGCTCTACAGACCCTCCTACACCATCAAATCAAAGTAATACTTACTGAATCAGTGGTATTTAGGTGGTTTACATGTTTGTATTCACACTGATAATGACAAGCAAAATTTTGTGATTAGGCACAATTCAAATAGTGGTTAGGTTCACTTGCATGCAAAATGCTGTCAGGATTTAAATACTATTTTTGCGTGGTGAATGTTAAATATGACTTCCGTTCCTCTCATAAGGTTTGAGATGGATTGACATAAACAGTATCATTATTTTCATCATGTATATTGTAACACTAATGTTTTGCTGTAGTTGTTATGTTATGATATTTCTAAAAATATACATTAGAGGAGAAAAGAAACTAAATGACACTAAAGTGAAATATGAGTCATGTATTTTGTTATTACACTTCATGAATTTTTATCTGTGGGCTCTTTTTTTTTAACTTATCCTTGTTCCATAAAATTACAATAAGAAGATTTCACTTAAAGAAAATATGCTAGTAAACATAAACACAGTGAGAATTAACAGTACAGCTTTCAAAGAGAGAGAAACAAATTCCTGTATTCTGCGTAAAATTATATTTCTGTATTGTACATATGTATTTCTTCAAATGGAAGATAAGCTTCTGATGTTTAAAATTTACATTAAAGTATGTGTTCAAATATCAACAGCTTTCCACTTGATTTGTTACTGCTGGATGGTTGTCTACTGCTATTTATCCAGCAGTGGACTTCAGAAAGATGATGATTTTTAGGTACTTGTGAGTATGAAAATTCACTGAAGTTCTTTGCAGTTTTTATATTATTTGTTAGTTGAGCAATAATTTGTTAATATTTCAAAATGTAGTATGTATAGCATGTGAAATACAGAGTGATGTGTTGGTAAGGTTGGGGGGAGGTGGGCAATTTATGACTATTTGCCCCACATAGATATTTACTTTTATTTAAATACAGTATAGATATTTTAGTTTCTATGACAATTGAGTTGTGACAATGTGTTGTTGGGATTCTGCATCAAGCACTGCTTTCCACACATGAGGAAGAATCACAAAACCATCAGTAACTAGCAGAAATAAGATCCAATTGCCAGAAATGTTGAGTACAATGTTAATGCAATACTGCGTGGGGGGGGGGGGGTGAGGGGGGGGGGGGGGGGGGGAGGGGAAACTACTACATGCAAACTGATGCTTAATTGGTTAGTTGTTTACAAGTTCCCTGGATCATAATTGCGACATCATACTGTGATATGCAGTTCCTCTTGTCAGCAGAAAATATGGCAACATGCTGACCATTTATACAATTCCTTAAGAATTTTTTCTATTAAGCATACAGTGATTTATGCTTAGCTAAATTCAATGCCTCCCCCTCTGTCTCTTACACACACACACACACACACACACACATATACACACACACACACACACACAAAAACATACTACTACACACCAAAAGATTCATTTACAGAGTAAGAGGAGTCAACAACGTAGTTTTTCAGTGTGACATCCTTGAATAAATGCTTCATGGACTTCATGCTGCATCAGATTTGTATTCAGTCTCAACCATTCATCTGCAACAGACTCTGTCATCAGCATAAGGAGATACCAGTAATTGTTGGATGCCTTATTTAGTGGACCAAATTATGGATAAGTCTCAAAGTCACAGAACTTCCATATGCTATGTCGATTTCTATGACTGAAGAACATTGATAGCAACACTGGTTTCATTGGATGGTGGCTCATTCCTATGTTGCCTTTCAGCATCATGTATCACTAAATGTGTAGCCACTTTCCAGTTAAAGTATTTGTTACACATTCTGATCTCATTGGTTTCTTTGATAATGGAATACCAGTAGGTAGATGAGTGGGGTAATATTTCCATATCATCAAACATAATAAATATATTAGTTCATGAAGCTGTGTTCAGCAACAGCAGATTTGTTGAAATCATGATATTTAATATGACTTCTTTGTCTTGTGCAGTGTCCTGAAATCATTTGTATTGACTGACCAATTTAACTGCTGCCACATTCATAAGGAACTTTATTAATTCAAGGAACACCAACACTAAGACCATCTTTTACTGGCCACAGCATGTCTAATTTTCTTGGATGGTTGGAAAATGGACTGAATACTCTGATTACCCAGGGGTGCCTCTCTCTCTCTCTCTCTCTCTCTCTCTCCCCCTCTCTCTCTCTCCCTCTCTCTCTCTCTCTCTCTCTCTCTCTCTCACACACACACACCCCCTTTTCTCTCCTTTTTTTTTTAAAAAAAAGCTCTGTAGAAAGGAAGGAATTAGCACATTCTACCGATTGAGTATCTCTATGTTTCTGTTTCTTAGAGATGAATGATATCTTGATCACTATACATTCCACTGAGATACGTTTCTTGTATATCTGATCTCAGAATTTAGATGCTCTTTGTCGCAGATAGTTTCAGCTCTGTGTATCAGTATATTTAAAACTGCTTTCTTTTGAGTTAGATGATGAAAGCTTTGCCCTGAGATGTAGTTCAGGATGTGATGACTTCCAGTAAACAGTGTGTCCTAGCTGCCCATCTGATTTTCAGTCAAGTAAGAATACAAAAATGCTAGTTTTCCTTCTCCCTCCATCTCAATGGTGAATATGATATTATGGTGCATGTATTCATATGCTCAACAAACAGGTGAAGAGCTTTGACTCTATTTAGGCAGACCATAAATAGGTCATAACCATAGTGAAAGTAGTTGAATTTAATGTGTGTTCTTCAAAATGCCATTGCAGGAAGCAATGGAGATCCAAGGCTACTCTGTTACTTATTTCATGAATTTTACCACTACACAAAAAGTAGGTGGTTGTTAAATTATGGTAAAACAGTTTGATAGTCTCAGTAGGGAAATAGTTTGCTAATATCTCTAATGTGTCTTCCATGGGTTTTTCGTGAACAGAAAGGCCCCATCCAAACTGACCATAATTTCACCTGTATTGTTGTTTACTTGAACATTTGAGATTTATTAATACGATGATCACAACAACCAACAACTCACTTAAATAACTTCGTTAGAGATTTTTCTTGCCTGTAGATTGGGAAATCTACAGCATTAATTATAGGTTACAATGGAACATCTTCTCTGTGAATTTTAGGCAGACCATACAGCCTTGGCAGCATAGTGGATGGCGTTGACAGATTCCTTATCATGTCATCTGGTAGACCAGATTCTTCAGCAACTTCACTATTTTTCTGTAGGGTGATTAAGAAGGATAATGTTTCATAGCTTTGTAGCACTCCGTGAAGCATTTATTCAATAGAAGCAGTTGTCAAGCAAATGTGATTTCAGTTTAGATTGTTATGCCTGAATACCTCACTTCTTTCTGTGCTAAACTAAGGTTGAGTCATAGATAGTGTAAATCATTTGTCCTCCTAATGTAACAATTATGAGCGTTACTGTTCTTTTCAAACAGTAGTTAGTAGTTGATAAAAAACCTCAAAAGGGAGTAAATGTACTCTGAGACTGTTTTCAGTGTGCCCAACTGTTTAAACAGCTGGGTGCCAGAAGTTCTACAGTAGACACCACTATTATCCTTATTACATGCTTCAGTGCAACAAACACTTTTTCCCCTCTGTGACAAGTTATCCCAGAATATGATGCCATAAGACATTAATGAATGGAAAAAGGAAAAGTAAGTCAACTTTGTAACATTTAATCTCCAAAATCAGGTATTATCTGTAATTAGAAAGTTGCAGGGCTTAGACATTCAAGAAGATATGCGACATGATTTCCAATTAAGATTCTTCTCAGTTTAAACACCTAAAAATTAAGAATATTGTTTGTAATGTATTCATTTATCCTCATTCATTATAACTCTGTCAAATAGTCTCTAGGCACCATTTACCAAACAAATTGTAGTGAATGGTTATAGATTGACTGCAGGCAGCTCAAAATGCAGACAGAGGTGGTGAGGTGATAAAATTTTCACCCTTCTCTTATTCGTTGGTAAACACAGTTTTTTTTTCCTAAAAATTTTGACAAAATGTGAATTGGCTTATTGAGTTTGACCTAGATATTATTTAAAATCATTTATATATTAAACTCATGTTTGGAAAAAACAGAACAACTTGAACGACTCATTTGGTGTAATGGCATGTGTTTACATTTAATTTGTCCCCACCCAAAAATCCCCAATTTCCCCACTTGTCCGTTAGTTTCATTATATTTTTGGAGGAATATCTGTTTGGTGGTTTTTCGATCTATTTTCATGTTTGTTGTCATGTTTACATGATGACATCATAGGAGTGGTATGGGAGTTGTTGTGAATGGTCATTTCCACCATATTTGTGACGTATATTGGTCAAAGCAGAGGGGTGGAATCGAATGTTGGTCACCGTCCATCACAATTCATTTACATTTTAAAATACTAACAAGGAAAAAACATCAGCCAATATACATTTTTTTCCTGCAACTGGATAAAGCAATAGATTGCGAAAACTTCTATACCTACTGGTCTACTGAAGTAATTATGACACTAGGGCTCTAGGATTTATGTTCAGTTAGTGCTCAAAAAGCTTGTGAATCACAACGCATTACACTAGTAACTTGCTTTAGAAAGAACTGAGGCCTAATTAAAGCCTCAAAGAGAAAATGTTTTCATAATTTCTTTGCAGACTTAGATATCTGAATTTATGCTCTTTTTCATAATTCAGCTATCATTTGAGCAAATCAGTAAGCAGTGTTAGTAATGCCATACTATTTCAGCTTCCATAATAATACAGGGTGTCCATAAAAGACTGGTCCATTTTCAATAGTATATTATAACAGTTTAATTCGAATTCTTTACAATAGACCATAAATAAAATTGAAAGTAAGCTAATCTAGTTTTTCTTACAAATGTTCAGTATGTGCACCTTCAGCTATGGGGCACATATCCAACCCAAAATCGAATTCTTCCCACACTTTGGTTAACATGTCTGGAGTAATGGAAGCAGTAACCTCTTCAGTTTTTTGTCCCAACTCTGGAAAAACATTATATAGTGGCAGAACATAGACAGGAACGTTTTTAAAGCCACAAAGGAAAAGATCATGTGGTGTGAAGTCAGGTGAACATGGAGGCCAGAGGGAAAGAGCTCTGTCGAAATGACAAGTATGAGCAATCTAATCGTTAGGCACTCCAGTGTTCAGCCACTTTCATACAAATAGATGCCAGTGGGAGAGCCTCCATCTTGTTGCAAAATAAGGGCTTCAGGTTCACCCTTGAATCATGGAAAGGGCCATTCTTACAACATATCCAGATAAGCCACCCCAATTACGGTAGCCTCTGTGGGGGGAGGGGGGGGGGGGCTGGTCCTACACTTGACACTGGAACACAGTATTCATATTCACAGGATAGGTACATTATTACTTTCTGTATTTGAACCATGTTGGATCACAGATCAAGGTCAACATCGATATCGCTGCTCAAACCCACTTGCTGATAAAATGTACCTTCAGCTCTTGTTGTTGCTGTAAACCAAAGTTAATGGATCAGTGTGATGTGCAGGATGCCTCACAGACAAAAGCGCAGACCGTACTGTCAGATCAGTGAGTTCAAAAGAGGGCACTTTATTGGCATGAGAGAATGTAATGCATCCATCCAGGAAATTGCTGCTCTTGTGGGACGAAGTGTTTCAGCAGTGCAATGTGTGTATGCAGAATGATTCCTGGATGGCTGTAGAAGATGAGGAGGTGGGTCAGGTCCCACCATCCAGACCACCCCACTAGAAGATCGACAGCTCATCCGAATGGCATTGCAGGACAGATCTGTCTCCTCCTTGGCTGTGATGCAACAGTGGAACAGTGTAACACGTCATGTACCATCAGGGCTGACAGACAGTCACCGTTTATTATGGCATTGGTTACACGCATACCGTCCACTTCTCCAGCTATCTGAGGAATGTGCAGAAACATGTTAGACAGCAGTGATGTTTGGAATGATGTCTCGGGGACAGTAATGACATCAGATAGTGTCTCTGGACGAATCTAGGTTCTGTTTGTTTGAAAATGATGGCCACATTTTGGTTAACCACAGACGGGGAGCTGCATCACAGTGACTACATTCGCATAAGATATACAACAGCAGTTCATGGCCTTATGGTGAGGGGTGCTATTGCATACAAACGAAAATCACAGTTGGTGTGTGTCCAGGACACTGCAACCTGTGTGACGTAGGAGAGTGATATCCTGCCACTCATAGTCATACCATTTCTGAACAACACCCCAGATGCCATTTTTCAGCAAGCCAATGCATGACCACATGTTGCTGCATGAGCATGTGGCTTCTTGGTTTCACAGGATGTCAGCCTTTGGCCCTGACTCACCAGAGCACCAGTCTTTTCACCAGTCAAAAGTGTGTGGTATGTGATGAAATGACAGTTGCAGTTCTGTGACCCAATGCTAACCACCACAGATGAATTTTGGAACCAGGTGAATGCATCATGACTGGCTATATTACAGGATGCCATTTGTGACTTATATGTGTTGATGCCATCGCAAATTGAACAAGTTATCAGGGCCCATGGTGCACCATTTGCATAGCAGGCAACAGGACACATGCTGAACTGAGGTGACTGAAAAATTAATCATTTCAGCAGAACATGGTACTGTATGTGTCCTCTGAATATGAATGTCCTACCTCAAGTCATTCAAGGTGATTTGTTTTTTCTGAACACGAGGGTGTTACCAACAGCTGAGAATAAACAGGCCAACAACATTAAAGGTCTTATGGGTAGTGTCTGTGTGTCTGTTGCATGATATTTCTTCAGGCAGATGCACGTCCACACACTAAGTGCTATCCACTTAGCACCACAGCCACTGTGCACATTACTTTATGATTATGATAACTCTTATAGGAAAGTATAAATGACGATATAAGGACAGGTGATAATTTGGCCCAAAAAATCAAAGTGAATAAGAGATAGGCACAAAAAAGTAGTTATTGCTGGAGTAGCTATTCAACATTAGTTGGTTAGTTGCATGTTCCACTGATCGTTTGTACAATTAATCCTAATGATGTGGAATAAGTCACAGTTCACATTCATAAATAAATATGGCTACATGCTGACCCATTACAGGGTGGGTTTTTTCCTCAAATTACCCATGACCTTTCACACCTTAAAGAACAGAGTAGAAGGAGTTGTCAAGGATAAATCTTTGCAGTTTTAACTTTACTGTATTGGCCAAATATCTTATTGCATTGGGTTGGTGGCCAAAAAGCTTGGTGGCAGCATTGTGCACCCCTTTTTGCACTAAGGACAACTTTAATGTAGGGTAATGACTGTCAGTTTTTCTTCGGGTATTGTAGTTAATACGAGGCTTTATCAAAAAGTACTGAGCGAGGTGGTGCAGTGGTTAGCACATGCGCTGGACTCGCATTTGGGAGAATGACGGTTCAATCCCATGTCCAGCCATCGTGATTTAGGTTTTCTGTGATTTCCATAAATCTCCTGGCAAATGCTGGGATGGTTCCTTTGAAAGGGCTTGGCCGACGTCCTTCCCCATCCTTCCCTAATCCAATGAGACCAATGACCTTGCTGTCTGGTCTCTTCCCACAAATCAACCCCCCGCCCCCCTTATCAAAAAATAATGTGAATTTTTGTTTTTATTAAAGAAGTATTAACATCAACTTTGCACCCTTCAAAATAATCCCACTCAGATATAATACACTTGTGCTAGTGCTTTTTCCAAACTTGGAAGCTCTTCTGGAACGCAACTGTTCATTATGGTGTTCAGCTTCTTCAGTGATTCTGTTTTTATCTCACCAATGGTGGCAAAATTACATCCTTTCATGGTCCTCTTCAGCCTTGGAAATAGAAAGAAGTCTGAGATGGCCATGTCTGGCAAATATGGTGGTTGAGGCAACATAATGGTTTTGCTTTTTGACAAAAAAATCTTGAATGAGCATTGAGGTGTGAGTGGGAGCATTATCGTGATGCAATTTCCATGAGTGATTTTGCCACAATTTTGGTCATTTTCTCCAGATTGTTTCACACAAATGGTGCAAAACTACCAGGCAGCATTCCATATTACCTCTCTACAACCATAGGGCAGGAACTCATGATGCACTATCCAATTGTAATCAGAGAGAACAATGAGAAGAACCTTCACATGTGATCGAACTTGCTGAATTTTTTTCGGTCGTGGCTCTTCAGGCAGTTTCCATAGGAATGATTGGGCCTTGGTTTCGATGTCATAACTATGTACTTGTGTTCCATCACTTTTTTATAACCTTCTTTAGAACTTCTTGATTGCTGTTGACATTGTTTCAGCAGTTTCTGAAAAATGTCTACATGAAATTAATCAATTTCAGAACAAAATTTGCTGCTACACATTTCAAGCCCAAAAAAATCTGAAAAAATTACGTGGCATGATCCAAAGGATGCCAACATCATCAGCAACCTCTCTGATAGTGATTCGGCAATTTTCCTGAACCATTTTCTTTACTTCCACATTGTCATCAGTAATTGATGTACAAGGGCTTCCATGGGGTAGTTGTTTTCAGCATCTTCTCTACACACTTTGAAATATTTATACAACTCATAAATTCTTGTCATGCTCATAGTTGCTTCCTCAAAAGCCATAGTTAACATTTAAAATGTGGTGCTGCATTTATTCCAGTTTTCGAGCAAAATTTAACGCAAATTTTTTCATCCATCTTTTTCAGAAGGAAAGATTCACCATGCAGTCAAAAACACATATAACCTTTTATGACCGTCAACAATAAACTAATTGCTGAAAATAGCTGAAAATGCAGACATACATCAGGAACATGTGTACCAACAAGATAAAAAGTTTGAAAATCGGATGTATAAACCATACAAAATTAAAAAATTCCTGTTCTTCTTGATCACACCTCGTACATGATTGTTACTTTTGTACTGCATTGGATTATTTATGACAAACTTCATGAGGAAATAAATATACTGTGAAGTGATACTAAATATGCAAAACTCCTTAAACCAATGTCTTCTAGATGGTAGTGGATGAGCACCACATTATTCCTACAGCATATTTTTGAGCTAAGAATACTTTCTTTCTTAAAGGTAAGTTATCCCAGAACATTATTCCAAATGACATTAGTGTATGAAAATTAACAAAATATGGTAACTTAAGAGATTTACTTATATCAAAGATTTGGAATTATTCAGAGGTCAAATATGGCTCAAATAAGTTGCTTTAGGTGTTCCATAATATTTATCCAGGTTAAATTCTCATCAATACTGAAACCTAAAATTTTTGATGTTTCCACTTTTATTACATTGATTGAATTATGAAATACAACATTTTTGCATTCTTTTGGTTGGATATGACTTTGCCCTTCGTTTAACTGTATCATCAGTTACATAAAACCTGAATTTATCAAGGAGAATATTGTAATTCACAGTCAAATGCATTTGGTAGTCACAGAAAATACCAACAGGTGCTATTTTGTCATTTAATACTTGTAAAATTTGATGATTGGACATGTAAATAGTATTCTCATTTGAGCAACAATCCGAACAGTGATTTTATTATAATATTATTTTGCTCAGGTGGAAACTAGAATACATCACCTTCTCCAATGATTTGGAGAGTGATGAGTAGGGAAACAGATTGGTACTTATTGTCATTTGCCTTATCACCTTTCTTATGGAGGGTTTTGGCAGTGGTATATTACAGTCTCTCTGTAAAAATGCTCTGAATTACTACTGTGCTACATGTTGCAGAAAAGACAACAAGTGTTTAGTATTCTGTCTGAAACACCATCAGATCCAGATAAGGTGTTATCATGAGAGAATATATAGTTTCCTTAATTTCAGTAGGAGAAGTGGGTGAGACACACTCATGATTGAATTTTATGTTAGTTTTCTTTTTAACATCCTGCTTTGACCTTTATCTTGAACATTTCATCCCTATATTTTGTACTACATTTAATAAATGATTATTAAATATACCTGCTACTTGTGAATGATCATGTATAGTCACATTATCAGTTAGAGCACTATTTAAGAAATGATTATTAAATATACCTGCTACTTGTGAATGATCATGTATAGTCACATTATCAGTTAGAGCACTATTGTCTTTATCCATGTGTTGGAAATTTAATTACTGATATCAAATCAGTGGTCGTGGTATGCTGTTTTGATGTCAGTAGTCCTGTCCCTCATTTCACTACATTCCATATAGACTTTAGTTTTTTCTCAGGCTAACTGATTTCTGGTATAAAGTGCATGGTCCTAGGTTTTTTAATAGCTTTTTTTTTTTTTTTTTTTTTTAGTGATTCTGAGTAGTTTTTGTAGTGAGCAATTACTACAGGCCCGTTACTTTTTCTTGCTAACAATCTTATATAGAGATCTATTTTCAAATAATTACATGGATTTATCATGGAACTGATTAAATTACATTTAAAATTTTGGTTCAGATAATCTCTTGTAAATTATTCTTAGAAATTTTATCCTAGAGTTTTTAAGTATTATGATTTCCACTGAAGAGTATCTGCACTATACTGCAGCGCCATATTTATCTTAATTACGCATCATAATCAGAGAGAGCAATGTTTACTTAGTGTACAGTTTTTTTCTAGCTTTGAGCTTCATCAAAGAAAACATTATCAGTTGGAGCACTGTTGTCTTTATCCATGTGTTGGAAATCTAATTACTGATATCAAATCGTAGATTCCAAAGAAGGTTTCCAACTCATTTTTCCTGTCAGAATGTGTATTTTTCATAAGAGCTCTCTCTCTCTCTCTCTCTCTCTCTCTCTCTCTCTCTCTCTCTCTCTCTCTCTCTCTCTCCTCCCACTGATATTTTAGTTTATCTATTTCTTTATTATCTAATTATTACATGTTTATCTGTTTGTTGTTATATCTGATCACGGCAGACAATAATTAATGCATCATTAGTAATTTTTTTTGTATTTGGGGTCATGTTTTTGTGCACCACCCTTTAGTGGTCCCAGCTGCAGCAGAAGGTGAAAATGTAAAACACTGAAGGGAAGAAGGAAGAACAAAAGGAGAAGGTGTATAGGAGTACAAAGCCAGTACTAGCGCCTCCAATGAAAGATATTAGTCAAAATAAATTTTAATGAAGAAGAAATGATCTATGAATTACAGCTTGGCAATAAATCTGGTCTAACCCCCTAACAGCCAACAGTTTTGCGGCAGTGGTAACACCGGTTCCCGTCAGATCACTGAAGTTAAGTGCTGTCCGGCTGGGCTAGCACTTGGATGGGTGACCATCTGGTCTGCCAAGCACTGTTGGCAAGCAGGGTGCACTCAGCCCGTGTGAGGTAAACTGAGGAGCTACTTGATTGAGAAATAGTGCCTCCGGTCTTGGGAACTGACATACGGTCGGGAGAGCGGTGTACTGACCACATGCCCCCTCATATCCGCATCCAGTGACACCTGTGGGCTGAGGATGACACAATGGCTGGTCATTAATGTTGGGCCTTCATGGCCTGTTCAGGAGGAGTTTGGTTTTTAACCCCCTATACAGTTGTCTAAAATGCTATTGTGCTGAGCAGCATGTATATACAATTTCTAAAGGACAGGAATAAAAATAAGCAAATATTCAAACTTTTTGATTTGTTTCTGCCCAAGGATTGCAAAAATAGTCAACAGTCCATGTCTTTAGTTCCCAAGTCCCTGGTAACAGTATGTTAAAGGTTACTTTTCATTGTATTGTACATTAAGTTCATGATGAACTAAGTACCCTCTGTTTCATTCATGGGTAAAGCACAGGAAAGTGACTGCTTATAAGATTCTTGGCAATCATTTGTCTCTTCAGTTATGCTGTGGTCTCTACAAGAGTGATGATTAAGGATCTGAAGAATATTTCTAGATTCTATGCTGAGAATTGTCTCTCGTAATTTTCTCAGTTAATTTGCATGTGACATTAGCAGTTTCTCTTTAAGTGTCTGGCAAGTGAGAATTGTTTCCATCTCATATTTGTTACACTCTCCAGCAGAATTGTGACAGTCTGTGTTGTGTTCCTTGTACTGCTTCATGTTACCAGTCACTGAATCTGATACGTATCACACATATTTGAGCTGTAATCCAGTATGTACTGTAAGCTTTCTCTTTCATAGGTTTACTGCAATTACCAAGTGTTTTATGATTTAATGGAAGCCTTTTTTCCATAAATGAGATATGAATACCTTGTGCTTGTATTTTGTGAATTCCATTTTGTGCCTCATTTTTATATTTTGTTAAGTGTACGACATGTAGATTTGTGTACATTGTGAGGTTACAAGGGATACTGTAATAGTATAACTAATTTGCTGGATGTGGTAATGTTTACAGTGGAAGAACAGTTGGGGTGTAGCAAGCACAAGTCAATATATTTATGGAGCCACCTTCTTGATAAAGAGAGGAGGCAGCATATAACAGTTTCACGTTGAATTACTTAGTTACATAATTGCCTATGTCTCAGTGCATAACTTGGTACATATGTTAATAATGTAAGGTGTTCTTGTCTTGCTAATCATTGGATTTGCTGGGTATCTGATCACTGAAATAGGAGTACTCCATAAACATAAGAGCTCTTCAAAATAGTTCAAAACTCAAATTTAAAGCATAGTAGCAGGGATAATATTTTGGACATTAAAGGACATGCTTTATATAAAAATTAAGTTGTAAGAATGTTTGAGAACCTCTGCGTAATAAGTTATTGTCTTTTATTGTGAAGGTACTGTTCATTTTTCGATCTATGTAGAGCAAAATGAGTATTTCATATGCCACACCTTTCAGGCAAATACGTGATTAAACAAAAGAAGAGGGGTGAAACTGTCAAAAAGTGGACTGCCCTTAAATATGTAAATAATCTAATGAGTGTCTACAAAACAATATAAGGTATTTAGTTTTATGTATTTTAGTATTGTAACATTGTAAAAGCATGATGGCCATGTTTAGAAATAATATATTTGACTAACTGACCGGACACAGGACAGAGGACAGGGGCAAAGGCCATGGTCTTTTGATCATGGTCCGTCGGTGCAGTAAGGTCGGTGCAGCTAAGAGCCGCCGACATAGTGTCATGTGGCCATCAGTGTGTTTTGTGGATGTGAGTTAGTAAAATAAAAAGTTTTCGTTCTAAACTGTTGTCAGTGTAAATCATTTGTGAACGATCGTGATTTAGACAAATACTTGAATTCATTCACTGCTGTACTTAGGCTGGCTATTTACTCAATATAGGGTGCGAATGCAACTGTGCACAACCAAATCCCTTTTGCAGACGAGTCTTGATGAAGGGTTGTGTACAAGCCCGAGTGAAGTTGCAACATCATAAGCTGTTTGCCTGGTACTCAGATTCTGGCATGGCATTGTTACAATTTTTATTTGATAACATTTTTTTGCAGGTAGCTATGATGTCTGCAGAAAAATGTTTGAGATTGAACCTAACATTATCCATTCAGTTATTAACATATAGCATGAATGGTGCTGTCCCTATTACAAGTCTCCGTGACTCTCCTGCAGTTATATGTATGTGTAGAAGACTCACTGAATTAGAATAATGTGCTGTGCTCTACCTATCTATAAGTTCTCTATCCAGTAATAAATGTGACTAGCTATCTGTACTAACATGTTTTTTGTGGTAGATGTTGGAGAGATACACAGTCAAAAACACTGACTCCAGGATAAAATTTTCACTCTACAGCGGAATGTGCACTGATATGAAACTTCTGAAACTTCCTGGCAGATTAAAACTGTGTGCCAGACTGAGACTCAAACTCAGGACCTTTTTTACACTCCAACTTAGTATCTGTATCCATTGCATTGAGAATACCACCTGTGAAGTGCAAAAGTTGGATTTGCATGATTGGTGTGTTGTAGAATTCATTCTAGGGGAAATAGGCAAGATCATTTGTTTTAGGTTTGTTATCATCTTTGAACTCTCAATGTGTTATAAAATTCTGCTATGGATATAGCTTAATGGTGTGGGATACTTGTTTGATAGCTCTGCTGCCTTTTTTATAAACAGGTGTGATAAATACTCTTGTGTAGTCGCTGAGAGAATTTACCTGCTATATGGATATGTAGAAAATTATGGTTAAAAATGGAACAAATTTACTTGTGAATTACAAAAATAATTTGACTGACTCCCTCAAATGCTTCTGGCTTGAAGAATTTTGATTATTTCACCACAAAAAAGCACCATGATATTTTTACCATCAAGTTAATTTACTTTCAATGTGTACACCCCAAAATTCTTATCCACACACAAAATTCCTAATTAATACTCAGAACTGAATATCCTCACATTTATTATTACTGAAGTTGTAGGTCATTTGCAAAACAGTCAGTTGATAATTCTTTAAAATGTAGTATTTAAATGTATTTTGTTGCCTTGTTTGTAATAGGAGTGAATATAGTAATTGTATTGTCTATGGAAACCACTAATACTGGCATTGGCATGTTAGATGGAAATGTGTTTACATATACAAGTCAGTATTAGACCTAAGGCTGAACCTTGTGTGGCTCATTTGATAATTTCTTCCTAGTTAGGAAAAAAATGTGTATATTCATTCACATATGTTGCTGCAGTGAGAATGACCTATATACTTATTTCACCCCAAGTGCTAATTCTCTCTCATCTTCTTTGTATGCGATATCTTTAAAGTCTTGATTCAATTGTACTACTTCTTTTTATTATTTATTTGTTTTAAATATACGGTTCTGAATATGTATTTATCTTACATCACAGAAAATTTCCCTGGCAGTGTATGCATTAGCATTGTTTAAGAATAATTATCTAGGAACTTTAATGTTTTTAAATCTGTTTTTTTGCAGTTATGCACATTTCAAGAACTATATATATGAAGATTTTTGAAATTTACATGCTTGTGTATTTAAAAGAACTGAAAATTAAATAAAAAATAAGTTTTGCTTAAGACTGTAGTGAAATAGTATATTTCCTTGTGTGTGTGTGTGTGTGTGTGTGTGTGTGTGTGTGTGTGTAACGAAGGATGAGCTAGGTTGTTCTCATTCTCCAGATGATCACACAGAGAAGTCTCAGCTGATCTCATTGCGCATATCACGAAATCTTAATATGTTGAAAACCTATTTTTCTGTTACCAGTCTACTCAACAAACAGTGTGTAACAAAAAAATGTTGATTGACATTGTAGCATTGAGGCTGAGATAAGAGATTGTGTACTTTGAAGAGGAAACTATCACATGTTCTCCAAATGTGAGGTTTTCCTCACTATGAATCTATGGAACAGAAAGTACATCTAATTGGGGTTGAATTGTAATCAAGAATTGAGATGGCATTATAAACCATACTTCAAATCATGAACACAGTTTCTGAACTGAAAGTGATTCCCTATACTGTAAAGCAAAATAAATGTGAAAATTTACTGGAGCAGATACAAAAGTGGTAACAAAAAAGGGCTTAATTCATTGTCAGTTGCATTGAGATAGTTAGGTGTGCTCACTATTGTCAGTGACATATTCTTAAGTGACAAACAGTATAAGGATTAAGAAGTACTTATATGAACTTGGGATTACATGTGCTGATAGTATGATTTTCTATTATGTGCTGTTCAGTATCTTTTCTTAACCTCTCTATACACTACTAATTCTGAGAGAATTTTGTACCATTCCTTCTTATTCTGAGCTTTCATTAATGTATTTTGTGGAGGATGTGTAGTTTCATTCCTTATTCTTGTTTGCCCAGGTTTTCTACCGGAACAGAATTCACCAGATAATCAACAAGAACGTGCATGTTCCGAATATCAGATATCATCTGATGGAACAGCAAATGGCTGTCCAAACTGTGGGAAGATTTACCAATACAGAAGAAACATGCTATCACACCTTAGGCTACAGTGTGGGAAGGAAGCGCAGTTTCCATGTCCATTTTGTCATAAGAGATACAGACAAAAGTCTTACTTGACTTTTCATATACTCCACAAACACAAAGGCGTGAAAGTTTTAGATGGATTGAACAATAGAGATAATTAATTTTTTGTTTATTTGCTTTGTACAGTACTTTTTGGTATAATAATATTAAAATACATTTTCCAATCTAGAAACTTTTCATGATCAGTATACATATTACTTCAACTTTGAAGCACGTCTTTGTTGAAGCACTTCTTTGTTGAACCACTTCTTTTTTTCTTTGTTGAACCACTCATTGTCATTCATGAAATGTAAGGCTGTCTATACATCAGCACCTTCTGGTCAGAATTGTCTTCTGTGTTAATGTCATGAAAATTATGGTTATGGTTAATCGTGAATTATTGTTTTCAGTCCAAGAAAATATGCTGCTAATCATGGGTCAGTTGCCTCAAGATGAATAAGACATTCGATAGAGCAAATGAGAGAGACTCATATCTGTATTACAAAAGATTTAGAACTATATTTTGTAAATGAATTGCATTGAGTGAAACTTTCTTGAAAGTATGCAACAATTTACATTATTATTCATGCAAAGATCTTACTGTGTGTGTGTGTGTCTTCCAAAGAAAATGTTTCTGCGATTGTTCAAAAATGTACATTAAAGTACTTGAAACAAAATCAGATTGATATTTGCTTAGCAACATGTCCTTCTTTTTATTTGAAATGTGCCAAACACATTAAAGTGTGTATTTATTGTTAGATCTTAGTAGTTCTGGGAATGGATTGAGGATTAACTGCTTACTTCAACAAAAGAAAAGCTTTTGGCCATTAAGGCCTTTGTCAACAACACACACACACACACACACACACACACACACACACACACACACACACACACACACAAATGCAACTCGCACACACATGACTACAGTCTCTGGCAAGTGAAGCCACACACTGTGTGTAACTCCAGTTGTCAGAGACTGTAGGGTTGTGTGTATATGTGTGTGTGTGTGTGTGTGTGTGTGTGTGTGTGTGTGTGTGTGTGTGTGTGTGTGTTTTGTCTATTTTTGACAAAGGCCTTACTGGTCAAAAGCTTCTTTGCGACAGTCTTTTTGTTGTGCCTATCTGCAACTCAGCATCTACGCTATATGGTGAGTAGCAACTTTCCTTTTCATAAAATTGTTACATTCCATCTTGAATTTTTCATTGTTTGATTTTCTGTGCATTCTGATTTGTTTGTCTGAGAAACTCAGCTTGCATCCTCCCACAATGAAGGAAAAAATAAGCTCAAGATGATGAAAGGAGGTTATATTTTCTATCACAAAGCTTGGAGATACATTTTTTCAGTAATTTTTGTTATACTCTGAAAACATTTTTTAGAGTGACAGAGATCTATTATTTTTTAATTGTAAACAACCCTGAAATTCTATGGCAAGCTCTATTTTTTTATTTGAGTAACTTTTACTGATTAGTATATTTTATTTAAGAGGTATTCTTTAAATAGTAGTTTAAATATATTGTTTTACTTATCTCTTTCATTGCC
>NW_025729163.1:0-50930 GCF_021461385.2 Schistocerca piceifrons | reverse complement strand
CTTACCCTCTCCCTTAAAACCCATATCCTTTCGTCTTTCCCTCTCCTTCCCTCTTTCCTGATGAAGCAATCGTGGGTTGTGAAAGCTTGAAATTTTGTGTGTGTGTTTGTGTTTTTCATTGTGTCTATCTACCAGTGCTTTCCCGTTCGGTAAGTCACAGAATCTTTGTTTTTAATATATACAGATACACACATTTTTAACAGCTTGTTAAAGCATATTATCTGCCTTGTGAGAAATACAGTGGTGTTTAATTTTTTATTCATCATTCCTGTCTACTCCACAAAAAAAGCACCTTCACGTTGATCCTTACAACGATTATAAATTGGATTAACATTTAATAACAGAATTTTTTATTAAGATTCATATTAATACTTTCATATTATACTATATTTCAGATTATTTCGTTTGTTTCATTTGACTGTGTGGTACAAGTTGTCTTCTTTGTTTTTCAGCATCTTTTCTCTGCAATCGCAGTTATATAACTTAGACAGATTTTTTTAAAAAAATACCGTCTTTCGTGGCCATAACAAAGTATCATAAGGACTAAACATGTCTTGCTTTATCTTAAAACATCTTTGGTGGTCACTGTAACAAAATAATTTTCCTTACAGTTTTGGTATGCTAAGACCATGAACAGTTCCCATGCATCACCACACTGCCATAAACAATATTAATTATTATCACTGCTTGTGGTTTTTTGGTATCAGGACTCATCAACACTAAATATATTCACATTTTTGTGTTGTGAAGAACCATTTCCATCACACCACCTCATGCACTTTTTTTTTTAATATGTGGTATGCATTTGTCTTTTGTTTATTTTTGGTGATAGCTTGAGCTTCTGCTATCTCCCCCCCCCCCCCCCCCCCACCCCCTCTCTCTCTCTCTCTCTCTCTCTCTCTCTCTCTCTCTCTCTCTCTCTGTGTGTGTGTGTGTGTGTGTGTGTGTGTGTGTGTTTTGTAACTTACTGCTTTACTGTGGTATATTGTGTGTGATCTAGGGTGGGGATATTGCCCAGTTTCTGTAACGCTACTTTGTGGTGCCTAGGGGGGTTGTAACGCTACTTTGTGGTGCCTAGGGGGGTTGTTCTTTATCTACTATATGTTTTATTAGTGTGGTAGCTGATGTTCTTTCAATTGTTGATTAAGTGTTTCTTTTCTATTATTGACTTTTGGATGTAGAAGTTCTCTTTTAGGTTTAGGAGATGTTTCTTATTACAGTAGCTGACTATTTTCATAACTGTTCCTATTTTGGTAGGGAGGTGTTTTTC
This sequence comes from Schistocerca piceifrons, assembly GCF_021461385.2. NCBI lineage: Eukaryota > Metazoa > Arthropoda > Insecta > Orthoptera > Acrididae > Schistocerca > Schistocerca piceifrons. The sequence goes on along the minus strand of NW_025729163.1, from coordinate 49,660 downwards.
TTATCAGAGGTGTTCCACAAATGTTGAATGACTGGTACTATATTTCCATGCACTTTTATGCTCTTTATATATTACTTCAAAATTTACGCTGGTCTGCTACAAGTACAGAGCATTACAGCTGTTACAGTGGAGCTGGCAGATGTCAGACCTTTGGTACACATCAGTGTCGTCTTCCTTCTTTAGACATTTTTGTACAGAGTTCTTGCTTTGGTAAGCTTTTTATTCCTTGTTTCTTGCGGATGCTCCCAAAACTGTGTGTCAATTTGTTTCTGTATGTGAGTGTGTAGTACTAGCTGGGCTGTTGAACTTCTGTTTTGTGGCCTTGTTGTGCAGCAGTGGCATTATTGGTTGGTTGGTTGGTTGGTTGGTTGGTTGGTTGGTGTGTGTGTGTGTGTGTGTGTGTGTGGTGGATATTCTAACTCTTTGGATATTTTTTCTAACTAGAGATTCTTTACATTCATTATTCTTGCTATCTGAATTATTATGTCATGCCTGTTATTATTGTTGTGTTTGTCAAGTGGTACTGTGGTTAGCCTGTGGAGCTTATATCTGAAAGCTGATTTTTTTGGACCTGTTGGTGGTTAGATGACTGGTATACTACTGTGTCTGATGTGTTTTTCCTGTAAATGCTGAAGGAGTGTTGGTTATTTTCTTTGTGATGGATATATCTAGGAATTCTATTTGGCTGGATTGTTCGTTCTCTAAAGTGAAATTTATTTTTCTGTGTTGTGTGTTTAACTACGAATGTGTGTAGTTGATCTATCTTATTCTCTGGTTCACTACCAAGCAGAGGATGTCATCCATTTTTCTCTGCCAGTACTGTATTAAGCGTGCACTTATATCTGTTGTGTGTGCCTCACTGTAATTATTTAGGTATTGTTCTGTTATCTTCATTGTTTCTTTGACTGGGACTGTTGAGCATATGTTTTCCACATCAAATAAGACCAACATAGCTGTACCCAGGACACACAAGTCTTTTTTGTGGCTTATTAGTTCATCTCGGCTCTGTCATTTTGTGTTTCATATAGCTATGTGAGTACATTTAACATGTCTGGTGTGGATGAATGTGGGTGCCTTCCCACAATTTATGACTGGTCTTATGGGAGTATTTACTTTATGAACCTTGGGTTAGCTCTGGAGTTTTGGAGCACTAGGTTTCATACGTGAGATTTTTATCTGTCATAAAGTGTGTAATTTACAGTCTTTAGAATATTTTTTAATTCTGTGGTATAAATTCTTGTGTCTTGTGTATTCACAAGAATCACTGTGTTCCCCTGTCTGCCTAAGTTGTTGTTGTTGTTGTTGTGGTCTTCTGTCCTGAGACTGGTTTGATGCAGCTCTCCATGCTACTCTATCCTGTGCAAGCTTCTTCATCTCCCAGTACCTACTGCAACCTACACCCTTCTGAATCTGCTTAGTGTATACATCTCTCAGAACATGTCCTACCAACCGGTCCCTTCTTCTTGTCAAGTTGTGCCACAAACTCCTGTCTCCCCAATTCTATTCAATACCTCCTCATTAGTTATGTGATCTACCCATCTAATCTTCAGCATTCTTCTGTAGCACAACATTTTGAAAGCTTCTATTCTCTTCTTGTCTAAACTATTTATCGTCCATGTTTCACTTCCATACATGGCTACACTCCATACAAATACCTTCAGAAGTGATTTCCTGACACTTAAATCTATACTCGATGTTAACAAATTTCTCTTCTTCAGAAATGCTTTCCTTGCCATTGCCAGTCTACATTTTATATCCTCTCTACTTCGACCATCATCAGTTATATTGATCCCCAAATATCAAAACTCCATTACTACTTTAAGTGTCTCATTCCCTAATCTAATTCCCTCAGCATCAACCGAGTTAACTCGAGTACATTCCATTATCCTCGTTTTGCTTTTGTTGATGTTCATCTTATATCCTCCTTTCAAGACACTGTCCATTCCGTTCAACTGCTCTTCCAAGTCCTTTGCTGTCTCTGACAGAATTACGACGTCATCGGCGAACCCCAAAGTTTTTATTTCTTCTCCGTGGATTTTAATACCTACTCCGAATACCTAAGTTATGATTATGTTTTCTATGTGTAGTTTTTCTCTGAAGGATTTCAGAGTTTTAGCTTCTGTGATTATCTCTCATTTTACTGTGTCCACGTCTTGTATCTATCATGCTTTTGATTTGTTTGCCTATTAATTATCTTGTCAAGCTTATGTTCACAGTGCTTATGTCCTCTTTTTGTTCTCAAATTTCACGATCAAATTTTCTACATAACATTCATTTACTTTTGTGTTTACACTGTGTTTTAAACCTTTCTGCACTAGCTGTGTTTCTTCATCCTTAAGTTTGTTGTCTGCGTGGTCTATATGGCATGAGTAGAATTAATGTGTGTGTCTCCACTTATTTGGTGTGTTTGACGTATTTGTTTGCCCATAAGTATCTTTTGTTTCTTAAACTGACTTTGCTTTAACTGCTCTATGACTTACACATGTGCTCTTCAAGTTTGTCTAATATATATCAGGGGATGGTGCTGTTATTTATAGTGTCAGTTAAGTGCAAGCATGTTTCATACAATTTATGTTTCACCTCATGGTTTTTTGTGTACTGTTTTCTTATTTCACTTGCAGGCTGGCATTTTTGAGCTAATGACTTTGCTCTTTGAGTTGCATGTGAACTTTTCTGATAATTACATCACCATATTTAGATAACAGGTTATTAAATTTACAGTGTTTAGTATTGAAATGAATCGCATCTTTTTGTCCCTCATCTCAAATACTTCGGAGCAATGTATGGAGTACAGTTCATGTACCGTAATATAAATCACTTTGCAACCACAAGAAGTCACATCATCAATCACTCTTTCAGTATTACGTTCACCAATAAAATAGAAGAAACATTTGCAACCATGATACATTTAATGTAGCTTGTAGTTTAAACAATGATGTTCACAGATAATAAACAGAAGTAATAAAGTTGTACAAAAAAATAAGATATTCATGCACAAAATTTCCAAGTAATGTTCAATTTTGTATGATCATTTAGCATAAGATAATTAATAACTATTTAGTAAATGTTGTCAGGGTTTTAATAACGGATACAAATGTTCACAGCCTAATTTTACACTCTAGTTTGAACTGAATGTTGTTACACTTGTAATTTAAAAAGTTGCATTTATAGCAGTGTGAAATTATCTTGTTTTAGACTACTTGCACTGTCATTAAAACAATATATTATATGTACCTGCCTGGGAACTCTTTCTGTTCAGAATTGGACTTGCAGGCAAACCACTTCCAATATTGCGAATAAGATTCTTAAGAGTTTTACTTTGACTCTCTCCTGAGTTCAGTGTTTCTCTGGAATTAAAGTGTTTCAGATATTAAAACAGTAATTTCTGAAACATCATTTATATAATATAAATCCCCTAATACAAAGTGTTGCATATGATGCAATAGAAAAATATATCACAAAACTGATCACAAAATTTTGTAATGTTTCTAGTTCTGCACATTCACAAAGATATCTTTATTTATCTGATAAATATGATGAAATATGTCTGCAAAATTTCGCTCCGATTTTCAATTATTTGACATTTATTCTGGATATACAATGACTAAGAGCAGTCCTGTGCTATCCCAACCACTAGAGAGAGAGAGAAGATGGGAGGGACAGAGAAGAGGGGGGCAGAAGTGGATGCTGAAGGGGGGGGGGGGGGCAGACGCAGAAGATGTGGGGGGGTCCGATGCAAAAGAGGCGGTGCGGGGGTCCGACGCAGAAGAGGGGGGGCGTGGGTCCGACGCAGAAGAGGGGGGGCGTGGGTCCGACGCAGAAGAGGGGGGGCTCGGGTCCGACGCAGAAGAGGGGGGGGCGCGGGTCCGCGCAGAAGAGGGGGGGGCGCGGGTCCGACGCAGAAGAGGGGGGGGCGCGGGTCCGACGCAGAAGAGGGGGGGCGCGGGTCCGACGCAGAAGAGGGGGGGCGCGGGTCCGACGCAGAATAGGGGGGCGCGGGTCCGACGCAGAATAGGGGGGGCGCGGGTCCGACGCAGAAGAGGGGGGGCGCGGGTCCGACGCAGAAGAGGGGGGGCGCGGGTCCGACGCAGAAGAGGGGGGGGGGGGCGCGGGACCGACGCAGAAGAGGGGGGGGGGCGCGGGACCGACGCAGAAGAGGGGGGGGGGGGAGCGCGGGTCCGACGCAGAAGAGGGGGGGGGAGCGCGGGTCCGACGCAGAAGAGGGGGGGGGGGCGCGGGTCCGACGCAGAAGAGGGGGGGCGCGGGTCCCACGCAGAAGAGGGGGGGCGCGGGTCCGACGCAGAAGAGGGGGGTCGCGGGTCCGACGCAGAAGAGGGGGGTCGCGAGTCCGACGCAGAAGAGGGGTGGTGCGGGTCCGACGCAGAAGAGAGGGGCGGGGGTCCGATGCAGAAGAGGGGGGGCGGGGGTCCGACGCAGAAGAGGGGGGTCGGGGGTCCGACGCAGAAGAGGGGGGGCGCGAGTCCGACGCAGAAGAGGGAGGGCGCGGGTCCGACGCAGAAGACGGGGGGCGCGGGTCCGACGCAGAAGAGGGGGGGCGCGGGACCGACGCAGAAGAGGGGGGGGTGCGGGTCCGACGCAGAAGAGGGGGGGGGCGGGTCCGACGCAGAAGAGGGGGGGGGGGCGGGTCCGACGCAGAAGAGGGGGGGTCGCGGGTACGACGCAGAAGAGGGGGGGCACGGGTCCGTCGCAGAAGAGGGGGGGGGCGCGGGTCCGTCGCAGAAGAGGGGGGGGCGCGGGTCCGACGCAGAAGAGAGGGGCGGGGGTCCGACGCAGAAGAGAGGGGGCGGGGGTCCGACGCAGAAGAGAGGGGGCGGGGGTCCGACGCAGAAGAGAGGGGGCGGGAGTCTGACGCAGAAGAGAGGGGGCGGGGATCCGACGCAGAAGAGTGGGGGGTCCGACACAGAAGAGAGGAGGCGGGGGTCCGACTCAGAAGAGTGGGGGTCAGACGCAGAAGAGTGGGGGGTTCGACGCAGAAGAAGGTGGGGGGGTTCGACGCAGAAGAAGGTGGGGGGGTTCGACGCAGAAGAGGGTGGGGGGGGGGGTTCGACGCAGAAGAGGGTGGGGGGGTCTGACGCAGAAGAGGGTCGGGGGGTCCGACGCAGAAGGGGGGGGGGTTCCCACGCAGAAGAGGGTGGGGGGTTCCGATGCAGAAGAGGGTGGGGGGGTTCCGACTCAGAAGAGGGGGGGTGTCCGACGCAGAAGAGGGGGGTGTCCGATGCAGAAGAGGGGGGTGTCCGACGCAGAAAAGGGGGGGTGTCCGACGCAGAAGAGGGGAGGCCAACACAGAAGAGGGGGTGCGGACGGGGGGCGGGCGCAGAAGAGGGGGGCTGGCGCAGAAGAGGGGGGGAGGGTGCAGAAGAGGGGGGGCGGGCGCATAAGAGGGGCGGCGGGCGCAGAAGAGGGGGGGTGGACGCAGAAGAGGTGGGCGGACACAGAAGAGGGGGGCGGACACAGAAGAGGGGGGCAGAGAAGAGAGGGGGGCAGACAGAGAAGGCGGGTGGGGGCGACAGAGAGGAGGAGGAGGAGGATGAAGAAAAGGAGAAGTGTGATGGAGTAGAAGAGGAGAGAGTGTGTGTGTGTGTGTGTGTGTGTGTGTGTGTGTGTGTGTGAGTGTGTGTGATAGAGAGAGAGAGAGAGAGAGAGAGAGAGAGAGAGAGAGATTACAACAACAGAATTCACTTGGTGAAACTTCTGTTACGGAATTATTAAAATTATATGTTGTTTTACCTTTAACAATCCTTAGTCACTAACCATTGTAAGGAAAGGAAGAACTTTAATTTTTCAGTGATTTATTCTCCAAAGATTGAACATCTAAAAATATTATAACTCACTGTGCAATGATGTAAAAATCATCCATGAGTTCTGTAGGCTGTACTCCTTCTATCAGTGATGGCCCATCTGATGGGGTGGCTTTTGTGTTATCAATCTGTGCAAGTTTATGTCTCAGCATGTCATTTTCTTCCTGCAGACGACGCATTCTAGCAGCATCCTCTTCGTAGTTTGCAAGTGTAGGAAGGGGCATACACTGCACAGGAAGACAAGACTATTAAATACACAAGTTAAACATTATTTTAATTTTAAATTACAGTCACCAGGCAACATTAATTTATCTTTGACACAAACACATTTTTTAATCTGCAGCACATATACATCATGCAGAATGGCAATAAATTCACATGCAACAGAAATTAATCTTCTAATTATGTCCAAATAAACTTTTTCACTTACTGTGACAGTATGGTGTGAAACAATAACTGAGTTCCAAGCGCAGGGATGAAACAATTTACATTTTTTGTAACTGTGAAGGTTTATTTCATGGGGATTTATATTAACTATGAAAAGTATTTCCCATGTAAGTAACAGGGATTTGCTTTCCTAGAATCTAAACAATTATGGAAAATGTGGTTAATAAAGTATACATATAATTTGTATCTTTAATTACCCATGTCAATCCACTTTCACATTTTATTTTTAACAAAATTCTACACCTGAGTATACTGTACCACACAGAAACACAGACTTTGATGAGAGAGTATATTTGCTTATTAGCATTGAAAACTTAACATTCATAGAAAAAAAACCTCTGCAAAAATAAGTTTTGTCACATGCCTGAGCTGCCGGAGTTTGGTGTGTGTGTGTGTGTGTGTGTGTGTGTGTGTGTGTGTGTGTGTGGTATGCTTGCTTGCATGAATGACTTAAGTGTGTTTCTCTTCTTCTGATGAAGACTGTGGCCAAAAGTTTAAATGTAAGTGTCATTTAATTGTGCCTGTCTGCAACTTAACATGCCATCTTTATACTAAGGAGCAATCTATCTGACACTTCCTGGCAGATTAAAACTGTGTACCGGACCAAGACTCAAACTCAGGACCTTTGCTTTCATGGGCAAGTGCTCTACCAGCTGAGTTACCAAAGCATGACTCACGACCCGTCCTCACAACTTTAATTCAGCCAGTACCTCGTCTCCTACCTTCCAAACTTCACAGAAGCTCTTCTGCAAACCTTGCAGGACTAGCACTCCTGGAAGAAAGGATATTACGGAGACATGGCTTAGCCACAGCCTAGGGGATGTTTCCAGAATGAGATTTTCACTCTGCAGTGGAGTGTGTGCTAATATGCAACTTCCTGGCAGTTTAAAACTGTGTACCGGACCAAGACTCAAACTTGGGACCTTTGCCTTTGATGGGCAAGTGCTCTACCAACTGAGCTACCCAAGCACGGCTTAAGACCTGTCCTCACAACTTTAATTCTGCCAGTACTTCATCTCCTATTTTCCAAACTTCACAGAAGCTCTTCTGCAAACCTTGCAGAACTAGCACTCCTGGAAGAAAGGAGTGAAAATCTCATTCTGGAAACATCCCCTAGGCTGTGACTAAGCCACGTCTGCACAATATCATTTCTTCCGGGAGTGCTAGTTCTGCAAGGTTTGCAGAAGAGCTTCTGTGAAATTTGGAAGGTAGGAGACAAGGTACTGGCAGAATTAAAGTTGTGAGGACGGGTCGTGAGTCACGCTTGTGCAGCTTAGTTGGTAGAGCACTAGCCCGTGAAAGGCAAAGGTCCTAAGCTCGAGTCTCAGTCCGGAACACATTTTTAATTGGCCATGAAGTTTCATATCAGTGCACACTATGCTGCAGAGTGAAAATCTCATTCCGGAAGCAATCTATCTTTTCCTACATTACTGATACAGCTGAATTAAATCAGGCACTTCTGAGAGAACAAGAAATTGAAACAAGACATTAAAAGCAGTTGATGAGTTTTGCTGTTTGGGTTGTACATTACTGATTATGGACAAAGTATGGAATATATATGTAATGCAGACTGGCAGTAGCAAGAAAAACATTTCTGGGGAAAAAAGGGGGGACTTTGTTAACAACTAGTGTAAGTTTAAGTGTAAAGAAGTCTTTTCTGACAGTATTTGTCTGATGTGTAACTTTATATGAATGTGAAATGTGGACAATAGAATGAAATCCATGATTTTGGGACAAAGACAGGGTGGGGGGAGCAATCACTGTGCCATTCCCAAATTCTCTAGAGTAAATGAAGCTTCTCCTTAATCTGTTATTATACCAACTGCAATAGTGAGAAAATTTTCAAGAGTGCTAAGTCTGAAAGCTATGTAGCGAACTTGTTTCTTTTGAGGTTAAGATGCAACAGATGTAGCTCTTGGGATTTTGGGGGGGGGGGGGGGGGAGGGGGGGTAGATCAAGTAACAAATTAGGAAATACTGAATACAATTAGGCAAAAAGAAATTCATGGCACAACTTGGCTAAAAAAAGTGTTCAGTTGATAGAACAAATCCTGAGGCATCCAGGAGTTGTCGATCTGGTAACAGAAGGAATTGTAGCACGAGAGCAAGGGTTGATTACTGTTACCAAGTTGAAATGGATGTAGGCTGTGGCAGTTATGCACAGACTAAGAGACTAGCATACGAAAGACTAGCATTGAAAGCTGCATCAAAACAATCCTCAGATTGAGGAGCATAATACAAAAAACAACAACAACCGACAGCAACACGTAAGAGCAGTTACTAGTACCAAAACTAGTGCCCGGTGTCCGGACATTCACAGGTGACACGGGACTCAAAGTGAGGGTTGCAAAGCAATAGCAGACATAATGAAGCCTGTCTTCAAATTTTCCTTTACAAAAGAAACTCAGGGAGAATCACCACAGTTTAACCTTGCACCACTAAGAAGATAAATGATACAGATATTAATATCAGTGGTGCTGGGAAACAGGTGAAACCAGTAAAACTGACAAAAACTCCAGGGTCTGATGGGATCTCTATCAGATTTATGCAAAATTTTAACGATAATATACTGTAAATCCATCAAACAAAATGTTGTGACCAGTGATTGGAAGAAAGCACAAGTCACAATCATCTTCAAGGAGTGATCAACAAAATGAATTGTCCAATATCATTGACATCTATCTTTTGTAGAATCTCAGAATACATACTAATTGATCAAAAGTGTAAAGGTGCCCATATGTAAAGCAGAACTGATCACTACATGTCGTAAGAGGTGGACTCACTAGTATAAAAGTAGGCTGGGAGTAATCTGTTGTCAGTAGAGAAGTGGTAACAGCAGAAGTAGGAGAGCTCAGCGATTTCGAATGTGGATTAGTAATTGGATGTCATCTAAGTAACAAATTCATCAGGAACGTTTCAATCCTCCTAAAGCTGCCCAAGTCAACTGTCAGTGATGTGACTGCGAAGTGTAAATGCGAAGGAATAACCGCAGCAAACCAAGACCAGGGAGACCTCAAGTACAGATAGAGAAGGCCTGCTGGACTTTGGGGAGGGTGACTGTAAAAAACTGCATGAAATCAGTGGAAGGAATTACTTGCGAATTGCAAAGTGCTATCAGCACACACTGACTGTGCACAGGAAGTTAAGAAGAATGGGGTACGTCGGTCAAGCAGCTCCTCATAAGGCACGAATTTCTGTAGTCTGTGCTAAGTGACACTCAAGGTGATGTAAAGAGTAATGACACTGGACAGTGGAAGAATGAAAACAAGCAATCATCAAGCTAGACCCTATGGCAATCTAATGGAATGGTTTCAGTCTAGAGAATGTTACCTACCATTATGCATCGTGGCAACAGTGAAGTACAGAAGAGCGGTATCAAGGTGTGGGGGTGTTTTTCCTGGTTAGGGTGCGGTGCACTGACTGCATTTAAGGAAATGCTAAACGTTGAAGGACATGGACACATTTTATAGCATTGTGTGCTGTGTACAGTCAATAGCAGTTCAGAGGTGTTGATTTGATCAGCATGATGATGCACCACATAATAAAGCAGCAACTATGAGGCAACGGATTGTGGACAATAACATTCCTGAAATGGATTGGCCTGCACACCACCCAGTCTGAATCCAATGAACACATTCAGGATGAGTTAGATGTTGACTTTGCGCCACATCCCAGCATCTAACATCACCTTATTTGGTTTTGTCTTTTGAGACATAACGGGCTGAGATTCCTCCGTATACTTCAGACACCTCATTGAAAGTGTCCCAGGCAGAGTTCACGCTGTCATATAGGTGAAGGATGGACACACACCACACTAATGACCGCTAGTAAGTGTCCAGACATTTTGGATCAGATAGTGTGTTCTGAGCTACAATGTAATGAGCTATTTGATCAGAAGCACTTCCATGCCGAATCGTATGATTCCAAAAACAATGATCACATAAAACAAAACCTGCCTTTTTCTCCTGTGATATCCTGAAAGCGATGGATCATAGCAGTCAGACAGACAAAGTAAACCTCAACTTATGAAAAACATTTCACTCATTACACACTTATGCTTGTCATTGAAATTATGATCATATAGTATATCAAGCAAAATTTGTGACTGGACTGAGGACTTCTTGGTCAGGAGGATGCAGTATATTGTCTCTGATGGAGAGTTATCACAGACGTGCAATTAACTTCACATGAGTCCTAGGAAATAGCATTTGGACACCTCCTGTTCATGTTGTATATTAACCACCTAGCAGGCAACGTTCATAGTAAACTCAGACTTTTTGCAGATGAGGCAGTTGTCTATAATGAAGCACTGTCAGAAAGAAGCTGCACAAATATTCAATCAGATCTTGAAAAGATTTCAAAATACTGCAAAGACTGGCAACTTACTTTAAATGTTCAGAAAAGTAAAACTGTGCACTCTGCAAAATGAGGAATAAATTGCATCATATGACTGCAATAACGACAAGCCACAGTTGGAATCACTCAATTCAAACAAGTCCTGGGTATAATAATTTGTAGTGATACGAAATGGAACGATCACATAGGATCGGTCATGGATAAACCAGGTGGCAGTCTTTGGTTTATAGGTAGAATACTACAGAAATTCTATCAGTCTACAAATGAGACTGCTTAGAAAATACTCGTGTGACCCATTCTAGAATACTGTCCAAGTGTGCGGGACACGTACCAAATAGGACTGACAAGTGATATATATTGTTTACAAAGAAGTGGAACACAAATGGCAACAGGTTTGTTTGATCCATGGAAGAGTTTCACAGAGACACAGAAAGAAACTCAACTGGCAGATACTTGTAGACAGATGCAAACCAACCTCGTGAAATCCTACTTAGAAAGTTTCAAGAACCTACTTCAAGCAATGTTTCTAGGAATACAACAACTCAGTAGATGTTGCTTCCATAGGGATCATGAAAACAAGATTAGTGTTTCAGCCATCATTTTTCCCCACACTTGATACATCAATGGCACAAAAACAAGCCCTGATAACTGACACAATGGAAAGCACCCTCTGCCATGCACTTCAAAGTGGTTTTTTGAGTACAGACTTGAACAAAGTAATCTTTGTATAGTTATGCACACTTTTAAAGCTTTGAATCTCTCCTCTAAGCACTCATGTTTCGCCACACTGTACCTTATGTCAGTCTCATTTTTTGTATGACTGTATTCTCTTTTGTGTGCTTCATTTTTTATATTTTCTCCATTTAACAATTAAACTTTATATTTCCTGCCTTTATCAAAGAATTTCTATTGAACCTTGTCACTCAGCTAAGTTGTTCCTCACCTTCCTTCATTGTTTCCTCTCTCAAAGCTACCCATTCCTGTTTCATTGTTTTTCATTTGTCTATTTCTGCAGTCTAATGCTAACTCTGAAACACTCCACAACTTCCAATTGTTTCAACTTATTCTAGTACCATCATCTTAAATTCCACATTTCTGCAATTTCATTAGCTTTAGTTTCCCAATCATAACCAGTAAATTATGGCCAACAGCAAGCTCTGCTAGAAGAGAAATTCTGCAGTTTGCAATCTGGTTTATAAATATCTGTCTTACCACTATGTGATGTATCTGATGTTTTCTTGTGCCCCCAGTTCCCTTCCCCATATACAACCCACTTTCATTATTTGAAGCTCAGTGTATGCAATGATTATATTGTGCTCTGTGCAAAATACTACCACGAGATTCTTCTTTCACTGCTTTCATCAACCCACATACTCCTACTGTGTCCCTTCTCTTTCTTTTCCTACTTTTTGCTTATTTTCAGCCCAGTCAATGTCTTATGATTAATAATCTGGGATAACTCATGCCCCAAAAGTGTTCAGGGGTTCAAAGTTTGATTTGTTTTGTTTTGTTTTCGGGAACAAAAACAACTAGAGTCATAAGTACCCATGTCAGAACCAAAGAACATGAAAACGAAAAAGGAGTTAAAAGCGACTAAATGTTAAGCCCAGTTGATGGAAGGAAAGACAGCTAAAAGCAAGGACTTGGAAAAAGGTCCATAAAATACACCATAAAGACAATGGAGGCCCTGAACTAAAGATAGAATGTCCTTCACCACATTGCTACAATGGACAAAAACGCAGTCAACAGCTCACGTGTCGTTTGCTAAAACGGCTGATAACTCAGATGACAAACATAAATGAGAATGTAAGTGTTAAAAAAGGAGCATTCTACCAGGAAATGGCAAACCATCACAGGCTGAGGGCAACGAGCACAAAGTGGTGTGGGATCTCCGCTAAACAAATGGCAATGGCTAAAAAGACAGCACCCGATACGCAATCTAGCTAAAATGTTCTCGCGGTGAGAGAGCCGAGAGGAGGTCAGCCGAGCCACTGGGAGAGGTTTAATTCCCCAGAGCTCGTTCCCACGGAGGGAAGCCCAGTGTCGACGTTACAGTGACACCACCCGGTGACAGTCGGCAGCACAGAGATCGTCGGAGGGAACGGAAGAACTGGCGGGCCGAGGAACGAGGACTGCAGCCTCGGCAGCAGGGTCAGCAACCTCGTTCCCCATCACACCCACACGATTAGGGGCCCACATAAACATCACAATGGCTCCATCGAGAGTGAGCGAGTGATATCTTTCCTGGACTTACTGCACTAAGGGATGGACGGTGTACAGCACACAGAGACTCTGCAGGGCACTGAGAGAGTCGGAGTAGATGACACGGTCGAAAAGCCTGTTTCGCAGGATGTACTGCGTCGCCTGATACAGGGCGAAGAGCTCCACTGTAAATACTAAGCAGCGTTCCGGAAGCCAATACCAAAAATCACTGATGCCAAACACAAAGCCACACCAACCACCACATCATCCCGAGGGCCATCAGTGTACATAAAGTACTGTTGCGAAGTTCCGTGCGAAGGTCGAGAAACTTACGGCGATAGAGCAAGTCTGGAGTAGTGTCCTTAGGAAGCGAATGAAGTCCAACGTGAACACGGGTCGCCACACGAAGCCGAGGTGGTAAATGGTTCACACCCATTGGGAAAAAGGCAGGGAGCGTGAAAATACGCTGCCAAAGCAATAGCCAAAGTGAACTACATTAAGTAACAGAGAAGAAGGATGTGCTCCATACTGGCGGTCAAAGGAGTCATTGAAGAAGGAGGCATAGGATGGGTGGCCACGCACGGCGGACAAATGGCACGCCTACCTGCGGAGGAGAAAATCACGGCAGTATGACAGCATTAGTTCGGCAGCTTCTGAATACGGACCTTCAACTGCATTAGTGTAAAAGGCACCAGTGGCCAAACAGATGGCATAACGGTAGATTGTATTGAAACGGTATAAGATGGATGGACGTGCAGATGCATAAATGAAACACCCACAGTCTAGTTTTGAATGGAAAAGGGACCAGTACAAGTGGAGGAGGGTGGTCCGAGCTGCTCCCCAGGAACCACCGCTGAGGGCACTGAGGGACCGCGTACAGCAGGCGGCCAGGTAAGACATGTGGGAGGACCGAGAGAGTTCCCTAATGAGCATGAGCCCCAGGAATTTCATTGTTTGAACAAATGGAAGAGCAAACGGCCCAAGGTGTAAAAACGGTGGAAGAAATCAATTCCGCCAGCAGAAAGTGATACAAATCGTTTTGTCAGTGGAAAAGCGAAAGCCATTGTCAATGCTCCACAAGGGCAAAGGCGATTGAGACAACGCTGAAGACGCCGATGAAGGAGACAAGTCTGTGAAGAATTGCAATAGATGGGAAAATTGTCAACAAAAAGGGAACCGGAAATGCCTGGTGGGAGACAGGTCATAATACAGTTAACGGCGATAGCAAAGAGGATGATGCTCAGGTCTGAAGGCTGGGGCACACCGTTTTCCTGGATAAAGGTGTCTGACAAGGCAGAACTGATACGCACCGTGAAAAGTCAGTCTTTTAAAAATTCCTGATCCTGAAGAAAACGAGGCATGCGACATCGGAAGCCCCATGTGTATGGAGGAAACCAGTTCTCCAGCAGGTGTCGTGCACTTTCTGCAAACCGAAAAACACAGCTGCAGTCTGGTATTTCCACAGAAAACTATTCATGACCTGGGTTGACAAGGTGACAAGATGGTCAACTTCAGAATGGTGCGCTCAAAATCCACATTAACCAGCAGTTAGTAAATTTCGAGACTAAAGCCACCATACTAGCTGGGCGTGAAACATATGTTCCATCGGCTTGCAAACACAGCTGGTGGGAGAAATGGGGTGGTAGTTAGAAGAAAAGTGTTTGTCCCTACTGGCCTTAGGTGCAGGTATAAGAGTGGCTTCACACCAGCATCTGGGGAACGTGTCCTCTGCTCAGATGTGATTGTATGCATGAAGGAGGAAGTGCTTGCCTGCAAGAGGAAGGTTCAGCAACATCTGGACGTGAACATCGTCTGGCCCTGGAGTGGAGAACTGGGATAAAGTGAGAGCACGATCTAGCTTCCTCACAGTGAAGATGGCATTGTAGCACTCACGAGTCTGAGAAGAGAAGTGTATTGCCCGACACTCCCCACTTGTTTCCAATGGAGAAAGGCAGGGTGACAGTGGGTGGAGTTCGAAATCTCCGCAAAGCAGCACCCCGAGGTGTTGGAGATAGCAACAGGGTACACTATGACACTGTCTGCTATGGTAAGGATGGAAATTGGGGAATGGACGTTGGCCCCAGAGAGCCGTCAGAGGTCGGCCCAAATAACGGAAGAGGAACTGGAACTGTTAGAAGAACTAGTAAACGAAATCCAGTTAGCTCTTTTTTCTATCCTGAAGAATGTGATGACACTGCAAGTGCAACTGTTTATAATGAATGCAGTTTGCCATCGTACGATGACAAGTAAAAACATGGCGAGCATGTCTCCACACACGAACTGCATCTTGGCAAGCCTCAGTCGACCGAGGGACTGGGTCACTGAGCAGCGAAGATGAAGTGCCAGGAATGGAATGTTCTGCAGCAGTAGGGATAATGTTGGTAAAGTATTCCACCTGGTCATCACAACTGGAGAAATG
The DNA here is from genome assembly GCF_021461385.2 of Schistocerca piceifrons. Taxonomy (NCBI): domain Eukaryota; kingdom Metazoa; phylum Arthropoda; class Insecta; order Orthoptera; family Acrididae; genus Schistocerca; species Schistocerca piceifrons. The sequence continues at coordinate 34,418 of NW_025729163.1, read as the reverse complement.
TTGTTCTTTGAAGGTCACCAGGGAGGAGTAAAACCTAGAGTCAGTCTTAGAAAGCTGTCATTTGAGTGTGCACATAGGTGAGGTCTGAGTCAGCAAATGGATAGGACACGGGAAATGATCACTTGAGTACATGTCAGAGGGAACGGACCACTTGAGATGACAGGCAAGCTGGGCAGTGCAGAAGGAGATGGACCAAATAGGAATAGGTGTGCATGGAGCCTGAAAGGAATGTGGGTGCTCCTGTGTTAAGGGAAACGAGGTGAAGTTGACTGAGAATATCAGCCAAGAGGGTACCTCCTGGACACGTTCTGGGAGAACCCCAAAGGGGATGGTGCACATTAAAGTTACCAAGCAGCAGAAAGGGGTCAGGGAGTTGCCCAATAAGCTGGAGGAATTCTGCCCTGATGACACTTAATGATGGAGGGATGCAAACGGTACAAAGGGAAAAGGTGAAATGCGCACTACAACAGCTTGAAGCTGGGTAGTCAGCAACACGGTTTGACTACGAACATTATCCCGCAGAAGCAAGATGACTCCCCCATGAGCCAGAATGCCATCCTCGGGGTGAAGGTCAAAGCAGACCGCAAAGAAATGCAAGAGGTCAAAGCGGTGGTGAGGATGCGATTTTGTTTCCTGGAGCACGACTCATGACCCCTCCTCACAGCTTCAATTCTGTCAGTACCTTGTCTCCTATCTTCCAACCTTCACAGCAGCTAGGAATGAGGTTTTCACCGTGTAGTGGAGTGTGCGCTGATATGAAACTTCCTGGCAAATTAAAACTGTGTGCCAGACCAAGACTCGAACTCAGGACTTTTGCCTTTTGTGGTTAAGTGCTCTATCATCTGAGCTACCCAAGCACGACTCATGCCCCACAGAACTAGCACTCCTAGAAGAAAGGAGTGAAAATCTCAGTCTGGAAACATCCCCCAGGCTGTGGCTAAGCCATGTCTCTGCAATATCCTTTCTCCCAGGAGTGCGAGTTTTGCAAGATTCGCAGAAGAGCTACTGTGACGTTTGGAAGGTAGGAGATGAGGTACTGGCAGAATTGAATCTTTGAGGACGGGGTGTGAGTTGTGCTCAGGTACCTCAGATGGTAGAGCACTTCCCCTCGAAAGGCAAAGGTCCTGAGTTCGAGTCTCAGTCCAGCACATGGTTTTAATCTGCCAGGAAGTTTCATAACAGACATGTTCCTCAAGGGAGGGAAAAAAGAATAGCAAGTGGACAGACATGCAGCACGGAAGGGAAAAGATCGTGGTAGTCAAGCACGATCCTGCCAAAGTGCCGTGAGCCATGTGGGGGGAGGTTCCAAAGTATAATGGGAAAGCCTCTACTGGGACTGTACGGGTCTTCGAATAATGTAACTGGTAATGCACTGCTCATACAGTGTAGGTATCTACATTCAAGTCCTGATGCAGCACACAGCTTCAACTTGGCATATGCAGGAGTTGGACAAAAGTGGGAGAAATGCTTGCTTGAACATAAATGCAGACACTAGCCAAGCCTGCAGCTTGGGGTGTTGTATTTGACCACAAGTGGAACCTGCATAATGTCTGAAATAAGTTGATAGTATCAGTCATGGTTATAACAATGTTCTGCATAGCTGTGTGTCCATTATGTCAGAGCTAAGTGAATTCGATTGTGGACAAATTTTTGGTGCATGTATCGTGGGTGCTTCCATAAACAAGGAAGCTGCAGTGTTTGGTGTTTCAAGAGGCACTGTATATCAAAGATTTATACCGCACACACGGGAAGATGGAAAACATAATCCAATAAGTCACAACGCAAGTGAAAGAATGTGATGAGTGATCATGACAGACGGTCATTGAAGAAGACTGTGATGAAAAGTAAGAGGATGAAGCTGTAAAAGTCACTGCAGAACTAAATGCCACACTCGTGAACCCTGACAGCAACAAACAACATGAACGAAGCTTGATAAGCAGGTTAACTGCAGGGTGAACTGGAATTCCAAAACCACTAGTCAGTGATGCAAATACCCATAACAGAAAAATGTGGTGTCAAAGCCATAAAATCTGGGCTATAGAGCAATGGAAGAAAGTCATTCAGTCAGATGACTGTTTCCAACTTCTGGCCAGTGTCCCAACAGTGAAATACGGTGGGGATTCAGTGATGATTTTGGCAGCCATATCGTGGTATTCCATGGGCCCCATGGTTATTCTGCAAGTCTGCATTACAGCCAAGGATTATGTGATCATTTTGGCTGATCAGTCCCATCTCACAGTACATTGTTTGTTCCCCAGTAGTGACACACTGTTGCAAGATGAGAAGACCCCTGTTCACAAAGTTTACATCACCCATGACAGGTTTTGTGCGCACGAGGATGAACTGTCACATCTCCCCTGGCCACCACAGCACCCAGATCTTAATATTATTAAGCCTTCGTGGTCTACTTCAGAGAGAAGGGTGCATTATCACTATCCACCTCTGTCATTGTCAACTGAACTTGCTACTATTTTGCAGGAAGAGTGGTATAAGGTTCCCTTGGAAACCATACAGTACCTGAATTTATCAATTCTGATACGACTGGAAGCTGTTTTCAATACCAACAGGTTTCCTACACCATATCAGGCATTGTAATGTGTTGTATTTTCGCGTTTCCATTTTTTGTCCCTCCCCTGTATAAACATAACTGTTTTCTCCATCAGTATTTTTATAGTACAACTGGTGAGACAAGAGGGTGTAGTTAGTTTTAAAAATGGTATTATCAACAAAACTTATGGATGAAAGAGGTCTTATCACGACCAATAGAATTAAGCTGGAGGGCACTACAAACCTTAGGTAAGAAATTTAGTTTTCTACATTTATCAATAGAAACACTCACAGAACCTTAATAGCTATAGTTTATGTTTGAGACTAGTGAACAATTAAATATGTCAAAGCATATCATTAAAGTTTCCACAGCTATAACAAAAAATTCATTCATATATACTTGCACTCTCAGCCAATCACAGGTGTGAAACATCTCGTACACTGGAAGTAGCATATGGACAATTCTCAGTATCCAGGATGCAAAATTGCACTAAACAATCATGTTGCTGTCAACCATGCCATGATAGTGACATTGCCAGGTGAATATTCTCAAAGATGTCTCCAAATGCTCAGTATTGCAGAAATACATTTTAATGCTAGAGAGTGATATTATGACCAGACTGTATGGGGTGCATGTGAAGAAATTAACAACTGCACTCTCAGTTTTGATACTGAACAGCATTAATGTAAAGGAAATATTACACGTACTCAATAAGCAACTGAGGTCCAGAGCTCAGATGATATTGATAAACTTTTTGATTTTGTTATATTTGTAAATAGCGCATGACAATGCAATTCATGACAGCTTGCTCTATGGAATACTTTTGTTTAGATGACTTTTTAAAGTAGGTATGTTGTCTGTATTTAGTTCAAATTAACAGACAGACACAAAATTCATCCATACCTGGCACAGAGCTACCTCTCTAAAATTATTTAACAAGCGCACTATATGCTATTGGATGAACAGCAGTTAAAAGTGTATAAAATGGCAAACACCAAAGGCACAGCAAAAGAAGGAGTATGACACATTTTACATGAATAATTAACAATGAGAAAATTTTGTACAAACTGATGCAAATTTATTGAACTCTAGCCAATAATGAATATCTTTGCAATGTTCATACTGAAGATTTCAGCAGATTTTGTGCACTAAATTGTTGCTGGAGGATACTGATCCATTACTTCATGTCAGGAACAAAGTAGCAATCAAAACAGTGGATGGAAGCTCGTGGCTTTGTTACAAAAGCTAAAGCTTTAAAGTCTATTGCAAATTGCAGAAAGTTAAAGGATAAAATAACTGGTGGATTTATTAAGTCCTCTGGAACAAATGGATGATCCAATATATGAGAAGATGACTGGATGATATGTAAATAAATGAGAATAAAAAAAGTATCACACAATACACCTGACCACAAAGATGTTTCGGGCGGGGAAAAAAAAAAAAACAAAAACAAAAAAACAGGAAATTTGAAATACTAATGGTTGAAATAACCAGCCTAATTGCCATATTTGGTACCCTCAGATTTCCAACTAAAGCCACAGCTGGAAATTAGGGTCTTGAAAATGTTTCGTATCCAAATATGAGATGAAAGCAGACCAGTCTTTCACTGCCAAGTCATGAACTTTTTATCCTTCCTTCATACAGCATCTGTAGATGAAGGTTAATGATGTGGAAATACTGGCCAATTGCAGCTACAATTGCACTTTTCTTATTGATAGACAATAAAGCTTACCTTTTCTTACCTGAAAAATCATTGCAAGGAAATTGTGTAAGGATACAAAGAGAGTATCCTGCCACTGGCGTGTAAAATGAACAGCAAAGGTGGGGTTTTCCTCTGGACATTTAATGAATGGCAACACTGCGAAGGAAGAAAGATTTAAAAATTATATTACACAGGGGAGTACACAAAAATACATATACTGTTACAGAGTAGGTTCACAAGAGAGAAAAAGCAATAACATGAATCTAGTACTTACTAAACCATTCTTTCCACTCAGACTGACTACTGAGTTCAGGAGTCATTTTCGCGAAAAAGTCCGTAACTTTCTCAGGTTTGTTATTAGTGACAGCATTCACAAGGTACAATTTCAGTACAGCATTCTCCATTTTTTTAACAGCTGCAAATACAAAAAATGAAAAATTGGTTGGATTAGTTGATAATCAAACAATGAAAACTCAAATGTTGTGTGAAACTTATCATGTGTCAGGGACAAAACTTAAGCAAGAAAGTCACGAGGAAGGCTGCAAAATAGCGAAAATGATACACCTAACACATCAACAGTGGTCTTTACTTCATACGTCATATACAACTTATGTCTGAAAATCAAGTTCAGAATGACAATTGTTCCTAATATAACACAAAGGATATACATATATGTAAATAACCAAAGGCACCCAGAATTGGTGATATGGTCGTCGTCACCATCATCAACCAACATCACCACCACTATTACTGTAAGGTGTATCTGAAAAATAAAATCCCCTTACTCTCTCTCTCTCTCACACACACACACACACACACACACACACACACGCAGACACACACACACACACACACACACACACACACGTGCCAACTTTTATTGACAGTTTTTGTTTCCTAGAAACCTACTTCACCTTTCCATATAATCATTGTCCTGATCTATGCACATTTCACAAAGCTGCATTAGTTGCTTCATCTGATCTGTCTAGAAGGCCTCAACCTGAGAAATGAACCAGCTGACAACAGTGGTCTTTAGCTCTTTGTGGCCTTCAACCTGTCACTGAAGGTGAAGTCGGAACCTGAGGAGTTTTCCCTTGTTGTGAGTTGACTTTAAGTGATCAACATATTGCAAGACACCAAGTTTTTACTCGTTCCCGTGTAATAACGGTTAACTTCTTTTCCGAATTTCCTGGTCGCAGTCTTGTAACTGAGTATGTAATTTGTGTGTTCATAACATCTCAGAAAATATGTATGTAAGCTCATGTTTGTGTAAACTTTTGGCATATTGCTTCATGCCAGCAAATTATCATAATGTCCAACATCAAATGTATGTTTGTGCATCACCATGTGCATGTCATGTACAGTATTGATTCAGAGGACAATAAATAAATAAATAAATAAATAATGCATGCTTTTTGTCTAAGTGAGGAGATAGCACAGAATATAATCCTGTAGCACCCCAGTGAATGAAAATGTTTTCTTACTAGCACCTATATTCCCAAAGATGGCAATTATTCTTATGGCAAAAGTAGCTGATCCTAAAAGTTTTAGCAGGTCTGCTATATGGTTTCTCTTCTTTCAGTTTTCATCAATATGCACACCTAAGAACATAGAATTTTCTACTATGTTTATTATTTTTTGTTGGTACACTAGGTTAATAGGAAGTGAAATCAAACAATGGAAAATCTGGCATGGAATAATAATAATGAAGACACAGAAAACCTCACATGTTTATGGCCACTGTCAATGAGAATACATATATATCTGTGTGTGTGTGTGTGTGTGTGTGTGTGTGTGTGTGAGAGAGAGAGAGAGAGAGAGAGAGAGAGAGAGAGAGAGAGAGAGAGGGGAGGAGGGGGGGGGGGGGAGGGGGAGGGGGAGGGAGAGGGAGAGGGAGAAGGAGAGAGGGAGAGAGTCAAGTTTTCATTATTTTTTGTGTGTCTCTTGACAACTCATTTCAGCTATTCAGGAAGTTTATACTTCACTCCTAATTATTGACAATCTGCCAGAACTTTCCTTACCACACTAATAAGAAATGAGATACTTTCGACAGTACAAAAGTAAATGAGCTGTGTTTTGTCAAAATTTAAAGCTAGCAAAAGTGTTTCACAAATTGAGCAAGTCAATAACACATTACTCCACCTCTGGCCCTTATGCAAGCAGTTACTTGTCATGGCATTTTGATTCGCAGAGTTGTTGGACTTCCTCCTGAGTGATACTGTAGCATAGTCTGTCCAACTGACACACTAGATCGTCAGAATCCCTCGGTGGCTGGAGGGCCCTGCCTATAATCCTCCAAAAGTTCTCAACTGGGGAGGGATCTGGTGACCTTGCTGGCTGAGGCAGGGTTTAGCAAGCACAAAGACAAGCATCAGAAACTCTTGCTGTGTGTGAGCGGGCTTTGTCTTGTTGAAATGGAAGCCAAGGATGGCTTGCCATGAAAGGCAACAAAACAGGGCATAAAATATCACTGACACACTGCTATACTGTAAGTGTGCTGCGGATAACAATCAAAGGAGTTCTGTTATGAAAAGAAATTGTATCCCACACCACAACTCTTGGTAACCAGGCTGTAATGCAGGTGACAGATTGGTATCCCCCTGCTGTCCTGGGCACCTCCAGACAATTCTTCAGCTGAGAACCTCAATGACTGGAGTAGAACTATCTCCAATGACGTGCCCCGCTTCAAACTCAGCACCGATGACCACCAAAGACGTGTCTGGAGGCACGCCAGACAGTAGTGGGATACGAACTTGGCTGTTGCTCATTGTATGGCCCAACACCCAGGAGTGATGGTCTGGGGTGCCATTTCTTTTTATAGAAGGACCTCTTTGGTTGTCATCTGTGGTGCCCTTGAAGCACCAACGATATTCTATCCCCCATTTTGTTGCCTTTCATTGCAAGCCATCCTGGGCTTACATTTCACCAAGATAATGTGCGCCTGCACACAGTGAGAGTTTCTACTGCATCAGTGACAGAAGTTCTGGCCTCAGATTTCTCACAGAAACTGGTTCTGACCTCAGCACCCTGCCACAGTCTTCACTGCATCACTGTAGGCCACCGACTACCTTCTGTCTGACAGCTGCCAATAATTCGACTATTGCGACCCACGGTATCTGGTGAACGGAGCTGAACTTAGGTCTACACTGTCTGTCCAAATTGAATTTCACCGTTGCAGACGCACAGAAGCGATCATCAGTGCGGTTCTCCCGGCACATTACTACCTCTTGTCAGACTTGACAGACGCACAGCTGTTGGACAGCGTCACAGGTTTAACTGGAGTGCAACCGTCCACAGTGAAAAGCCTGTACAGACATCTGAGGGTGAACACACTTTGCTGTTAAAGCAGTTTCTGAATTTGGCCAGATCACCCGGTGTATCTAAACAAATTCAACACAAAGCAGTGCATCACATCAAGATGATGGATGGACCATCAGAGTCATGCTGAACTAGACATTTAGCACTGGACCTTGCAATCACGAAAACTGAATTTGACCCCATGCTGCAAGAGGGCAATCAGACCATCGAACAGTCCGTGGTTCTCCGCCTTACGCCTGGTGAAAAAAAAAAGTGGAGCCTAGAACCCACGTGGAGACTATTGTGTGCTGAACATGAGAACAGTGCTGGACCGATATCCTCTGTCATCACTAAGTGACTACAACTACATATTACACTGTGCACCAATATTCAGCATCTTAAGACTGTGCTAAAGCTTACACTCAGATAAAGAGGACATTATGAAGACCTCTATTATAACACTGCTCAACCTGTTTGAGAGTAGGTATATGACATTCGCATAATGAAATGCAGTGCACTTGTGGCAAAGATTCATCGAGTCTGTTCCTTAAGGCCTCCCATTCTGTTTTGCATACCAGGGCAATGTGCCCTTGTTCTCTGAGGAACAACACCAACAACACCTACAAAAGATGTTCAAGCATTTGGAGTATTACAGAGTCATGCTGAATGTTGCTAAATGTGTTTTCGGACAATCTAAAGTGATCTTCTTGGGACACAGAATCTCTGCTGTGGGCTCCCTAGCTCTGACATAGAAGGCTAATGCAATTTTAAAATTACCTAGGCCAACCACAATCACGGAATTGCGTCGATTCCTTGGTATGCTAAATTTTTATCATTTCCACACGCCTCATGCAGCTGAATTGTAGGAACCACTGACTGCGGTGCTCAGTGGTCACAGCGCAGTGGACTGAGTCTGCATGTTCCACATTTGAAGCTGTGAATCTGAGCATGGCTAATGCAGAGCTTCTAGCTCATCCTAAATTCAGTGCACCTCTTGCATTAGTTGTAGATGCAAGCTACACAGCTATTGACAGAACTCTACAGTAGTGGCAGATGGTTCATGGCAACCACTGGCATACTCTTCCCGAAAACCGTCACCATTCAGAGAAAGTGGAGCACATACGATCGTGATGTCCTGCTAAGTACATGACACACTGAAATACTTCCATCCTGAAGTTGAAGCCCAAGTGTTCACGATATTCAAGGACCACAGACCATTGACTTTTGCATTCAGATGTAACAGTGCCAACTGCTCTCCTCATCAGTTCAACCATCTAGAGTTCATAGCACAGTTCACTTCTGACGTCAAAAACATCTCGGGTATCGATTACATTCTGGCCGACCTTCTTTCGTGTGTCAGCAGTGTGACAAGTCCTATCGACTTTTCCGCACTGGCCTGAGCACAAGAAGAAGACAGAAACTCCGGACATTCATTGACGACAACACATCAGTGTTACAATTGCAGCTCATCGATGTTCTGGGCTGTCAAGCTCTACTGCAGGGTCTCTCGCGTATGACCTTTCCCGTTTCTTCCACCACTGTTCAGGAGACAAGTTTCGAGAGCATCCATAGCTGTGCCAACCATGAGTACATCCCACTTTACGACTCATCCCTGATGTTTTGTGTGGCCAGGCATGGAAAAGGGCTGTTGAGAATGGACAATGACATGTTTGCAGTGTCGAAGTTGTAAAGTGTCTCGTCAAGTAGACACTTCAGTTGGAGACTTTCCAGGTACAACTGTATGTTTTGCCCATGTATATCTGGATGTTGTGGGGCCAATTCCTCCATTAAAAAGTCAACACTACCTTTTCACAATGACTGATCATTTTACCTGCTGGCTAGAGGCAGTGTGAAATGATAATATCACCACCGAAACATGAGCCTCTGCCTTTGCATCAGTGTGGTTAATGGGCTTTGGGTGTCCACAGCATATCAGTACCAACCGTTGACGGCATTCTGAGTTAAACCTGTGCATGCAGCTTGCCATCTTTTGTGGGTATGTTCTTCACAGCACCACCAGTTACCAACGCAGTAGCAGTGGTCGAACACTGGCATCATTCCTTGAAGGCGGTCCTGATTTGCGATGAAAACACATTGATTTTGGCTCTTCCAATAGTTCAACTTGGCCTACGAACAACTTGTCTGTGGAGTTGGTCTACAGAAAGACAATGCATTTGCCTGACAAATTTAATGATGATGATACACTGCAAAGTTCCTCATAAGACCAGTCACACTTCTTATGTTGCCTGTGGAACCACATCGCACGGATCCATCCTCCAAAGGCTTCACAGCATGGCATACCATTTTGTTACATGCATTGGGACCTGGAACACTGCTCGTATGTCATGTTCCATACTGACAAGTGTAAAACCAGCCTTACAATCCCCGTACACTGGCCCGTACCACATGTTACAGAGAAGTATGTAGACAATGGACATATGGGTGAACAGCGAGTCAATAACCATTTTTCTGAAGAGAGTAAAGCCTGCACATATTTTTCAAGAGGCATCACCATCTGCAACCCAACAGAGACATCAGAACCTGCCTGAGCAAGGCACCAAGCCACAAGCACCACTACCGCAGCAGCCGCCCGCAGAACATCCACCGGTTTAGACGACCCACTCCGGATGCCATGTCCACTTCCCTACCCATTTCCTTGACACCGACACTCCGCTTCTGCCAAAGGAGCTGATACAGCGTCTGACATGACAGCTGTTGTGCGCTAGTGTGGAGAAGTGAAGCATTCGCATAGTGTGCGTATGTGCAGTGTCGCGACTGTCAAGTACTTCCACACCCACCACCAGAGGCACTGTGTGTTGCATGAAACAAGTGAATTGTGGCTGTCAAAGAGTTCTACACCCAGCCGCCAGGGTCATTGATTTTTTATTTTTAACATGTGCTTGTGCCTTCTCCATGCGTGATGTTTATTCTGTGGTTTTATGTTCCATGTTTTTTGATGGTTTTATGTTCTGTACTGTTGCTCTAGGTTACAAGTAATTAGCCCCCTGCTCTGATTGAATAAAGAGTTTCCTATCATGCGTAATCCTTTGGTGTCAAGTTAATCAGTATTATTAAGTCGATCGGTTCTAATTACATTGGTCCCGATGAGTTGGGTCTGTAACCAGTCAATGTGTCAAGATGTATTACATTGAAGACTGAAGTATCTGGCAGTAACACCCATTTATAAAGGTACAGGTAATCAAGAGACCTCAGACTTGTCTCCCTCCTTTCTGTGCTCTCAAAATTCTGAGAAGGTAACTTCAACGGATTATTGATCTACCTTCCACAGGATAACCTTTTGACAACAGCTCCTTGTGGCTTCCATAAAGTTTGTCTAATCAGAAAGCTACACATGATCTAACAAATGCATTTATAACAGAGATGAACAAGAAAAGTTTTCATGTTGGCTTTTCCTGTGATGTTGCTAAGGCCTTTGATTCTATGTATCATAAATCGTACAAGAGAAACTAAAATGGTATGGAGTTTAAGGCACTCCCTTCACATGAACAGTCATTTTTTACCAACCAACAAAAAAAAAAAAAAAAAAAAAAAGGCACATCAGCAAATAATAACACTGGATTAAACTACATGGGTAAACACTAAACATTGAGTTCTGCAACTTTTGTTACTTGGTCCATCCCTATTCTTTATTTACAGAAATGAATCACCTGGAACATCAGAGGGTAGTTAAAAATTGTAATGTTAGCAGATGATGCAAACAAACTAATAAAGGGTCCAAATAAATCCATACCAACAAGCACACCCAGAAGAATAATGAAAGAGGCTTACAACTTAATCGTTACCTTTACAGAGTGATCTTTATTTACTTATTTGTTTATTTCACATGGAAGGAGTATTGTAACATCCCCTAATCAAATTACAATTGTAATCAAATTACAATTGAAGTCAATTTGAGGAAGGAAGTAAGTTGGTGTTAAGAACAGAAAATATTCAAGATTATTTTTTCCAGCAGATAATTTTGGCACAGTAGAGACTGGCTGTATGGAGGAAGTAACAGTTACTTTGATGACATCCACATGCATGACTGGACATACAATGAATAGCAGGCCGCATCAGTCTGACTGAATGTACGATAGTAATTGTACCATCAGAGATCAAAATCGCACATTTTATTTTTATTAACACTTTTTTAGTACCAGAGATATGATACTGAGCTACTGTAGCTATGATATTAAATTAAATGAATTAATGTAATTAAAAACCTACAGTGATCAGGAAAAAGACATCATGAGACAACTGTCAGGAAGGATTATTTCACGAGGGGATTTTGAAAAAGCCGTGCAAAAATAAAAACTACTCAAGTGTTTGGGGTAAACCTTTTTTTATTTTTTGAGATAGTCTCTTTTTCGACTTATACACTTCGTCCAATGCTGTTCTAATCTGTTGATTCCTTCTGAATAATAGGAATTGTCCAAGTCTGCAAAATAGCTATTAGTTGATGCAACCTCCTCGTCTGAATAAAATCTTTGTCCCGCCAGCCATTTCTTCAAATTGGGGAACAAATGGTAGTCCACGGGAGCCAAGTCTACAGAACGGCGGGGGGGGCGGGGGGGGGCGGGGGGGGGGGGGGGACGTGAAACAAGTTGGAATCCTATTTCCATTAATTTTGCGACCACAACTGCTGAGGTGTGTGCTGGTGCATTGTCGTGATGGAAAAGGACTTTCTTGCGGTCCAATCGCTGCAATCGCTGGCGTTTTTCTTGCAGCTTGGTTTTCAAATGGTCCGACAACAATTAATAATATGCACTTGTAATAGTTTTACCCTTTTCCAGATAGTCTATGACCATTATCCCTTGCAAATACCAAAAGACAGTCGCCATAACCTTTCCGACCGAAGGAATGGTCTTCACCTTTTTTGGTGCAGATTCTTCCTCGGTATCCCATTGTTTAGATTGTTGTTTGGTCTCACATTTTTTGGTGCAGATTCCCCCTTGGTATCCCACTGTTTAGATTATTGTTTGGTCTCAAGAGTATAGTAACGTATCCATGTTTGATCCACAGTGACAAAACGATGCTTTAAGTCCAGTGGATTCTTCCTGAACAGCTGCAAACCATCCTTGCAACACTTCACACGATTCCATTTTTGGTCAAGCGTGAGCAACTGCAAAACCCATCTTGCGGATAGCTTTTTCAAGCCCAAATGCATATGCACAGGGCGTCCAGAACATTCAGCATCATTTGTGCTCATATGGCCACTCCGAAAATTTTAAAACCACTAATAAACTGTTCTAATCGAAGATGCAGAGTTACCGTAATGTTTATCAAGCTTCTCTTTAGTCTCCTGAGGCATTTTGCCTTTCATAAAGTAATGTTTAATCACCACACGAAATTCTTTTTCGTCCATTTTTTTACAATCGCTCGACTTCCTTGATTCACACGAATACCTAACACAAAGAAATAGACTAATATGACTGAAACTTGGTGTGCATTCTTTCCAAAGATGCTACTAACTAAACATGATCTCGATACACGCCGATGGTGCCATCTCTTGGACTTTGCATGGACTTCTCAAACGCCCATCGTATCTCATAAACTGAGGTAAGAATGTAAAGTAATTTACAAGTAATTTTTGTAATTATCAGTGTGAGCAGATTAGCAACAGTTGTAAATTCTTTTTAGTATACTTTGAAGTAGATGCATGCAGTAGCTGCTTCTGCTCTTAATGTATAACTTGACTCCTTGCATATACTTGAGAGCTCTCCTTCATGATGGAATTTGAAAAACATGATGTATGCTTGTATGAACTTATGTATGGTATTTATAGCAAGACAGCAAAGTGACACAGTCAGTATAACTGCATAAAACATGTTTTCTACAGCTTTACATGGTCAAGTGTGGATCATGCAATCTAATTATACAAGTTTTACTTGTAAAAGTACACAAAATGTAAATTGTTATCTACACTGCTTATGATATGTTACCTATTGTAATTAAATCCGGAGAAGATTGTATAGAAATCAAAAAAGGTAATCTCAATTTTAATTTGTGATCACGACAAAACTTGCATACATATGGAGTGACAGGAGGAATGGTCAGTATTCAGGAAATTGACAGGAATGATCATTCAAAGCAAAAAAGTTAGTAAACATGGGCTCTAAAATGCATGCCTTAAGAGCTATGAGCACTTCATCATCTTCGATCTGTGAAACAAATCTCTGGAAAATTCTTACTCGTTTTGCTCCATGCTACCTCCTCCCAAAACATGGAAAGCAATGAGCTTGCAGTAGAAGAGATTTGTTTCATAGTATCACAACTGAAGAAGTGCTCACAGCTCTTAATATAAGCACTTTAGTGTCAACATTTCCTACTTTTTTTTATGGTTCTTCATGTCATATCCCTGAATATTGACCATTCCTCCTGAAACAGACTGTATTACTGAATGACACTGGAACACTATCAAGATATAATGAGTACATACTATGTATAAAACATTCTTGGACTTCTCGCCACATCAGTCCAACATAACACCTCAAGTTTTCGACAATTTCTACCATCGCCTTTGTCAGGAACAACTGACTTGTCAACATTACTGCTATGGTCGCCTTATATAACCCAAGGACAGCTTCTAATTGGTTGCTAGTTATGTCATGCTGTCGCATGTGGTGTCAACATCTGTGCTGGTGACACCACCACTCCCACCGTGGCATAAACATTGTGACAAAAATCTATGGTTCTTCTCTGCACTGAAAGCTCGCTTCCATGCATTGTTAAGATTTTATCTGCCATCATGCTGATTGATTTCTCACACATTCTTATTTCTACAGCCTCTTTAATTATAGAGCTCCATTATGAGGGAGACTAGGATAAAAATTTTCTTTCATCAAACTATGTTTCTCTGTGAGGCTGTGCTGAGTGACTGCAGATTTCTCCAGTTCTTGATTTTTAATGTGCCGTTGATGTTCTGCAGAGTGGTCGGAAACAGAGTGGATGGAAAGACCACTATAATTGTTCCTGCACTCCTGTGGGATGTTGTAAATCCCAGGAATCCTGAGGGCGAGACTGTCCTTAACAGTGCATAGCATCAGCGCATCTTCCCAGGACTCTGCCTACTTTGTTTGATATAGTGCTGCAGAAGAGTAGGAATGCAGTCAGTGGCTCATCACTTGAATGTCCGACATTTTCATGCTTTCTTTTCTTGGATAATGCTGACTTTACATCATGTGACCCATAGCCATTTTTTCAGAACACATACTTCAGATGACTGATTTCAGACTCCAAGTGGTCTTCGTTAGAGATGGTTTTTGCTCTGTCTATTAGTGTATTTAAAGCTGCTCTCTTCTGCACTGGATGATGAAAACTCTGGACACTAAAATATAAATCAGTGTGCATCATCTTGTGGTACACCGAGCGGCCAAGACATCCATCTACCTTCCACTGTACCGGAACATCTAAAAATGACAGCCTTCTCTCCTTCAATGATTCAATGGCAAATTGGATGTTTGGTTGCATCCTGTTCATATGTTCCTCGAAGTGCTCAAGAGCTTCTACACCATGTGTGCAGACCATAAATGCGTCGTCAACATAATGATAAAATGAAGATGGATGAAGAGGAGCCAAATTTAAGCCACGTTCCTCAAAAAGTTCTGTAAAAAGGTTGGCCACTGATGGAGACAATAGAAAAACCATAGCCATTTCATCCATCATTTCACAAAATGAACCACTGTACAAGAAATAATGGTCATAATAACATTTTGGAACAACTTTTATCATTTCAGGAGGAAATTGCTCTGCCAACATTTTCAGCGTGCCTCCACAGGAACCTTTGCAAATAGTCAGACCACATCCAGATTGCCTAAAATATCATTTGGGCCAACTATAATCTGTTTCATTTTCTCAAACATCTGAGAGTTTTTCATGTGATGTTCACAGCGGCCAACTATCAGCATCATCAACTTCATTAAATATTTATACAGTCTGTAGATAGGAGAACCAATGGTGCTAACAACTGGCCTCAATGGAATACCTTCACTGTGGACTGTAGACAATCTGTAAGGCCTAGGAGGTCTAGGAGCTTGTGGCCGAAGATTTTTGATAATATCCTCTGGTAGATCAGAATTCTTCAGGAGCTTCACCGCTTTTCTTCTGTATGAAACAGTTGAGTCCCATTTTAGACATTTGTATATATTGTCTTCCAACAATGATGGTACTGTGCTGTGATATTCAGTGGTTTTCAGCTAAGCTGCCCAAATCTAACATCAGCAGCTGAGAGAGAAAGGGGCTCAATGCAGTGTGGAAAGATGAAGATCTTGTAGTGCTTCCTGCTGACAAGGGAAATGCTACAGTTGCTCTTAATACCACTGATGTCATGGTTGTTGGAAGATAGCATGCACAAATGTCTAAAACGAGAACCAGCCCTGTCATACAGCAGAAAAAAAGTGGAGCACCTGACTAATTCTGGCCTGCCAAAGGATGTCAACAAAAATCTTAGAACACAAGCTCCAGACCTCCTAGGCTGTGCAGATTACCTAAAGCCCACAACAAAGGTCTTCCATTGAGGCCAACTGCTAGGCTCCCACACACTGGAGCTCTATAATTAAAGAGGCTGTATAAATAAGAATGTGTGAGAAAACCATCAACGTGATGGCAGATATAATCTCAGCACTGCATGGAAGCGAGCTCTCGATGCAGAGACAAACCACAGATTTTTGTCGCAATGTTTATGCTGCGGCAGGAGTGGTGGTGCCACCAGCACAGATGTTGACACCACCTGTGACAGCATGATGTAACTACCAACCAATTAGAAGCTGTCTTTGGGCTATGTAAGGCCACCACAACAGCAATGTTGACAGTCATTTGCTCCTAACAAAGACGATGGTGGAAATCATCAAAAGCTTGAGGTTTCACCCTGAACTGATGCGGCAAGAAGTCTGAGAATGCTTTATATAACAGTGCCATTATGAAAGACTTTTTTCTTACGTAGATATTATTGTGAACGCTACTGGATTCCAAATCCATGAAAACAGTGATGCACAAGCAGTAAATTTGTATAGTTTGCCGTGAAATATACTTTACCTCACAGAAATTTGCACACAAAACAGCAATTATCAAAATAAAATTGTCAGGCAAAATGATAAAAGTTCATCTTTGGCATGCAGCCAAAAACAATAAGGTTATCACGTATTACCATTGTAAACAATGTCCATCTTTTAAAAAATATGCTCCTCAGCTTTCTGTCTGCTTGCCACTCTGACCTCCTACACATCATACATTACAGTATTCGGTTAGCTACTAATAGTTAATATTGCTACTCATTTAAGTTCCCAGCATGTACTTAGATTTCTATTTCAATGTGGCTGCAGTTTTAAAACCACATGAGTGAAACATCTTCAGTGGACAGTAAACAGTACATGAATTTGAGAATAAAAAATGTGTTTACCTGGCGAAAAATGATGTTCCAGTTTGGAAAACATTTTCTGATCGAGGTGCTGCCATAATTCGCGTAAGGCGAGAAGGTCATAGGCAGATATGTACTGTGCCAGTTGTTCAACAATTCTGTCAACCTGCAAAAATTTATTGCGTAATTTTATTATATGTCTTTGAAATCCTGACAGTGAAAAATTTTAGATAACAAATATTTGTCCTTTTGTCTCCTACATATATTTCCATTAAGACCCAAGGAAAACCTAACTACAATGATGTTTTTGAACAAGATCATTCTTTAAGCAGCAAATTCAGCATTAAATAATGATGAAATTAAACATACCAAAATTGCAGCTGTTAGCACTGGTAATGCATCTCTAACACTAATGTGTGACTTACTTTCCTTGTATTTCTATTAACCACACGCAGGATTTGATGCAAAAGGCATCACTTCTATTTCATCTAACTTATAATTTTTGTTTGAAATTATAAATAACCCAAGACCAGTTACCTATAAAAAGACTATCACTAAATTGCATCCTTCAATTACAGCTCTACAAAGAAAGAGAATAAATCATCAATAGTTCATCAGAGGCATGTACACAACATATCAGTGATGTCAACTATGGAACATGTCACACCATAAATAATTGCCAGCCACTCAAGAAATATATTACTCAACTGATCAGATAGATATACACGACAATGTAGTCATTGAGTACCCTGACACTAACAGTCACAAAATTTAGTATAAAATCAAAATTTAAATTGTGAGAGAAATATGAGAGAAATAAAATTCTGCTAGTAAAGAATTTCAGTATCCAGGTGAAGTATATGTGACAGTGTAGTCATTCAAGTACCCAGATGCTAACAGTCACAAAATTTAGTATAAAATCAGTCACATAAATAAATTAAACATACCATTCTAGCACTCTAGAAAAAGGTTAAAAATGGACAAGTGCACACAAAGATGTTCAAAAACATGTAGAGTTCTAAAAGAAAATATTTTAAAACTTGCCTTTCAGTCATATTAAGCGGTATACTTTTTCCTTCTTCCAAGCACCTTAAGGATGATGACAGGCAAAATTTATAAATGCTTGACATTTTGTGTTTCATCAGCAAAAATGAAGGACAATCCACCAGTCAAAATGTGGGCTAGTGGTGTTTGTATGCCCAAAGGACCCCATACCAGTGGGCCATCTCGCCAGAAAAGAAAACTATGCATTACAAAATATGTCCAATTATGAATACTAAAGCTGACTGAAATTCATTTTGGTGCAATGGCTAGATACAGCCCACTGTGACTGGAAGATTAGTTTTACAGAGTGCATTTTGTTGTTCCTCACATCTAGCTTTTCCTCCGCCCAATGACATATGATCCAGTACTTCATCAATAAGAATACTAAATGTGAGACAGTACTAAAGTAGGGATCTTGCTGGTCTCCTCAGTTGTTGCATCTGTCACTGCATTATTCCATCTTCCCAAATGAACTTGTACACAGCAGAATGTCATCTTCTCCCCTAGATGTTGTACATATAAAAGGGTGACCTGCATAAACTAGTTTCTATGATGGGTACAGGCACCATATACTTCACAGTGCACACAGGGAATCACACCAAATAACAAGATTTTGTAGCTGAAATATATTTCACATCCTCCAGTGCCCTCAAGGTTGCATGTACCTTGACATTGTAGACTGTTTGGTAAATGGACAAAGAGAGGACAATCACAGAAAACCACTCAGTGACCACGATTTGCTCTCTTCTTAATATGTCACGATTTCTAAATGAATTCCAGACACTACCATAAATCTAAATCGATTCCAGGCCTCTTGAGCTTTAAGGATGGCATTCAACACTGTCACCAGAAGAGGAATGGAACCTGGTCCATAACAAGTACCAGGTAGGCAGGATCTACAATCTTCAGATGTTTAGGTCGGTCTGATCTATACACCTGGCACTGATACCCCATGGCAAGCCCACAGAGGTTTTGTGAAACTGGAGCAGATATCCTACATCTGCTACACATGACCTGTCGCTGAGGGACTTTTGGTATGTTAGTGCCTATGGGGACCTGGTTTTCATGTTTCTCAGGTGTGGTAACCACTATTTCAGATAAACAAATTTGGTGGTTTCCCAGTCCCAGTGCCTGATCTGCTACTACAACCACTTTTTAAACATAGTAGCAAATATAGGATTAAACGGTTCAGATGAAGAAGCAAGAGAATATATTAAAAGTGTCATTCCACAAAACTTTAAGCATTTTGAAGCAGTACCAACATCCTTGACTGAAATTAATACAATTCTAAGAATTCTAAAAAACAGATGCTCTGGTGGGGTTGATGGTACTTCATACAGAATTCTGAACAGTTGTTCCAACTTAATATGTAATGTCCTTAGTGATATATGCAATGCATCACTGGCACAGGGAATTTTTCTAGATAGGTTAAAATATGTAATTATTAAGCCACATCATACGAAAGATGACAAGACAGACTTAAACAGTTATCATTCAGTTTCCTTATTGGCATCTCCCTCTTAAATAGTTGAAATGTAATGTACTCAAGAGCAGTTGCACACTTGAGTGAAAACAATTTGCTAAGCACATCAAAGTTTGGGTTCCAGAAAGGTTGCAGGATTGGGAATGATATTTATACAGTCACTCATCAAACAGTACAGGCCTTAAATAATAATATATCATCTGTTCATATTTTTTGTGATCTCTCAAACACTTTCAACTGTGTAGATCATGATACTTCCTTAAAAAACTCAAGTTTTATGGAACTGATGACACAGCTGATTTGAATCATACTTGACATACGGAATGCAAAAGAGGCTGCGGTGAATGATTCAGACAACGCTGGAAAGATAGAAAAGTTTAGTGACTGGGATACAAATCACAAAGGAAGTCGCACAGGATTCAATTTCGGGTCCACTTCTATTCCTTATATATGTGAAAGACCTTTCACTTAGTATTCAACAAACAAAATTGGATTTTTTGAAGACAAAACTAGTGTTATAATAAATCTCATTTCAGAGAAAGCAACAACTGACGTAGCACAAAAGCAGGAGTCAATAAGTAGGACAGCATGCTCTAAATTTTTGGGTGTACATATTGGAGAAAACTGGAAGAAGCATATTACTGAGCTTCTCAAACAATTAAGTTCAGCTACTTTTGCTCTTCGTGTAACTGCTAATATTGGAAACAAACACATCAGCTTCCTCACATATTTTGCATATTTCCACTCAATAACACCATACGGAATGATTTTCTGGGATAAGCCTTCACTTAGAAAGAAAGTATTGATTGCATAACAGTGCGCAGTAAGAATATGTGGCATTCACCCATGAACGTCATGTAGGCATCTCTTCATGGAGCTATGCATTTTAACTGTGCCATCACAATACATATTTTCGCTGATGAAATTTGTCATAGATAATCCATCAAAATTTGAGAAGAACAGTGATGTACGTAACTACAGCACTAGAGGAGAAAAAGACCTTTATTAGCCATTTTAATAGTTGCTCAGAGAGGAGTTCAATATGCAGCAATAAAAATTTTTGATCATTTGTCAATAACATGAAATGTCTGACAGGTAGCAAAGCAACATTTAAATCTAATTTCATATAATTTTTGCTGAACAACTCCCTCCATTCCAATGATGAATTTCTATTAAAAACTAGTAGCCAGTAAAAAATAAATAAATGAATAAATAAAACACTTGTCTTTAAATGTAGTTGTATGAGTAGGAAAAAATGAGAATGTGTTCATTAATTTTAACACTAATCATGTATACACATCATGTTAACTGACTCATTTCATATCATTTCAATATAAGAATCGATCAAGTGATCTATGGAACATGTAACTAACTAACTGCCTAGCTACTCTCGCTTTATCCATGTTGCCCAGACCACAATTGCTCATTATCTTTAAGGCAGGAGTTAATGCTCCTTTTTGTAGTTCCTATATACATTTGACCATTTCTGCAAGGGATTTTATATACTCCTGCTGTGACAAGCAGCAGGCATAGGTGCTTCACATTGCTCAACTGTATGATTCTCTCATTAAATTTTGTCTTATAAGACTTGCCTGACTTTATATTGGGAATAGGAACAGGCCAGGAAACATCCCTGGAAGCCCAATTGCTGGAGCTTTGCAAGTATCTTATCCCTCTAAGACGTATCACATGCCTCCTTCTCAAGGTAAAAAAAGGGACATGTATAAGGCATTATTCATGTAGGAAAGACTGTTATACTGCCACTTCCAGTAGAGTAAGATTGTCAGTGGCAGGTTATTTCTAGAAGTAGAACTGGAAGTGACAAAAGAGCTTCCTAGAATCAAGAACCCACACAAAATAGTTGTGCTCCGCCTGCCAAGGTCTTTTCTATGCCGTTCACAAGAGTAACTCTATGACATCCATCTACATCTATACCCTGCAAGCACCTTATAGTGTGTTGGAGGGTACTTCTGGTATCATTATTTGCAGACCCCTTCCCTGTTCCATTCACAAATGGTGATTAGGAAGTACGACTGTGAGTTAACCTCTGTATTAGCGCTAATTTCTCAGATTTTCTCATGCAGTCTTTTTGCGAGATGTATGTGGGAGCAAGTAATACGTTGTCCCACTCTTCCTGGAACGTATTCTCTCAGAATTTCAATAGTAAACCTCCCTGTGAAGTACAATACCTATCTTGCAGTAGTTGCCACTGGAATTAGTTAAGCATCTCTGTAATGCTGAAACGATCAATGCTTTGTCGGATCTTGTCTACCTCTTCTATTAATGGAACCTGGTAAGCATCTGATACAGATGAGAAATATTCAAAAATCAGTTGAACAATTGTTTTGTAAGTCATTTCTTTCATGAATTAATTACAATTTCTTAAGATTCCTCCTATGAATCCCAGCCTGGCATCTAATTTGCTTGCAATTTGTTTTATGTGTCATTCCATTTTTGGTCACTGGATGGTTACTCCCACGTATGTTTACGGCAGCTACTGTTTTCAGTGATTTGTCACCAAAAGTGGAATCGTATAGAAGTGGACTATTTCCCCTATTTATGCACAATATGTTACATTTATTCATGTTCAGGGTCAATTGCCAGACCCTGCACCATTCGTCAATCCTTTGCAGGTCTTCCTGCAATTTGGTATATTCTTCTGACATTGCTAATATCTTATAGACAACCACACCACACCATCCAATAGCAGTCATATCACACTCCCTTGATGTACTACTGAAATTATTTTTTTACACCTGTTGATTTTGTCCTGTTAAGAGAGACATGTTGAATTCTATCTGCAAAGTAGTCCTGAATCCAGTCACGAATCTGGTCTGATAATCATCTCAGATTTTTTCAGTTAACAACAGTGCAGAATACATGAGCATAAAATATGTACCATGATTCTAACAACATACTGATATCAGCAACACAGGCTTATAATTATGTTCATCTGTCCTACAGCCAATCTTGAAAATGGTAATGACCTGTGTTCTTTTTGGGTTGCTGAACACCCTTCATCTGCAATAAACAATTGCTGAAAGAGGAACAAGTTCTTTCATGTACCCTCTGCAGACTCATTTGTTCCAGATGCTTTTCCATTACTAAGTGATTGTAGTTCCTTTTCTATTCCACAATCACTTCTCTCAATCTCTGCCATTTCAGTATTCATGGGATGATTGAAATGAGAAACCATATTATGATTTTCTGCAGTGAAACATTTTCAGAAGACTTAATTCAGTATTTTGGCCTTCTGTCTGATATCTTCTATTTCAGTGTGAGTATGGCTACCGAGCGAACAGATGATTTCAATCGACCTACCATCTTTACTTAAGAACAAACCTTCTTACGGTTTTTAGTCACATTGGTTCACCAAATTTTAATTTCCATTTCACTGAACATTTCTCTCATTGTTTTGCTCATTTCTGCTTTGTTCAGCTTTTGATTGTCACCTACCTTTGGTCCGACTTAAATGTATGATAAAGTTCAACACAAACTTGTCTAAATCAAACTGAATGATGCTTTTTCATTTTATCTTCCACATGTTCATCTTCAGGACTGAATTTTTGATACTCAGATACTCATCAATTGGTGTCTAATCCCTCTTGTTAAACAAATACATTTTCCTACCTTTCTTGACATTCTTTGTAATGCCCATAGCCAATGATGAAGTCACAGCCTTATGGTCACTGATGTCTTCCACCACATAAACTGATTTTTAATGTTCAGAGCTTTTTGTTGCTATGAGGTCTATGAGATTACCCTCACAGATTGGTTCTTTAACTATCTGCTCGAAGTAATTTTCGGACAAGATGTTCTGAATAACTTCACACGAATCCTTGTCTCCAGCATCAGTTTTGCCCACATAGCTCTCCCATTGTACAACTGACAAACTGAAATCTCCCCCTATTACAGATCCCCTATACAGATTCCATTGTTGGGGATAAAGCTCATATTCTTCCACTTGACAAAAAATATGCCGCAATGGCAAGATAATGATGGCAGTTACTTCTGTTGAACATTTTACCTTTATTTAGGGATGTCTCCTTAACTGATCCATCTGCATATTACTTCTGTAACTGTGACTTCCCACACTGCACAGAAATCCTCTTCAGAATCTCCCATATTAATGTATACTTTGTAGGATGATTCATGGTGTTCAGGAATCTCCTCTTATTCTCCTTTATTAATTGATGGCATTTAACCTCATTAGTTGAAAGATTGTAAAGTCTCAGCAACTGAATCTCCGAAGAAGTGTGTATCTGCTGCTGACTGGACAGAAGCATTTCTCACAGTCCCAGTAATCAGATGGTCTTCATTGATGACCAGAATACTATGGGATGGATTAATTAGAAGATCTGTAGTTCACGGCCATGATGTGATATTCCAATTTCTGGGGCACTAAGACAATGTTCAAATACAGACAGCTGGGTGGCAAACACCCAGGTGGTCTTCCTGGGCATACATTTTAATAGTTTCATGTAAGACACTGCTTGATCTCCACAGTGTGCCATTACTGACAGGAGATGTCTGCAGTGGCAATTTTCAACCATTTCCTACTGAGCAGTGTCTGCAAGAATGGGTGAGCATATCACGAGATAGATGGTTGAGAATGAAGAGTGTGCTTTACTTGGTCACATAGCAAAATTTTTGAAGAGATTAAGCTCTCAACTGCTGAATCTCTCACGTAAATGGTGGTACACCCCCCCAACACATGCATTTAAATCACAACAAACAAGGAATGGATGTGGGAGCTGATTTTTGATGCCAGGAAGAGCCTCTAGACTTAAAAAAGGAAGCAAGATATAGTTCGATGTCTCATCAACTGCAATCTCATTGGAAGTCGACAGTTCAGTTAGAAGAAGGAAATCAGCTGCAGCTTATCGAAAGAAACCGACAGAGCATGTTCCTGAAACTGTTTAAAGAAACAGCTGGAAAAAAATCAAGCTAGGCAGGTTAATATTTACAGCCTAGTCCTGCTAAACCCAAGTCCATTGTCTTGACCACTATGGTTGGTTGGTGGGTTGGTTGATTTGATGATTAAAGAGTCCAAACTATATGGTTATCAGTTCCTCTTACTTAGAACAGGCAAGTCAATAAAAACACATCAAAGAAGAGCCTAGTGTGCAAAACCCAAGGAAGAGAGACCCCAAGGCCTAGTGAAGGTAAATGAAGCCTATAGAAAGGAACATGGGAGAAGAAAAAGGGGGAAAGAAAGAAAAGCGTGTAGGGTGCCCCATCCAGAGAGCACCTGCACCTGGAGGCCTCCAAAGGCAGAAAGTGCAATGGGGGACATAACCCACGTCACTTACCAGAGACATCTCACACAACAGTACCCAGAAAATCTGGTAGTGATGATATTAGGTTTCATTATGGAATACGGGGAGTAGCTCACAACTGGTTCACCTCTTACTTTAGCAACAGACAGCAAAAGGTCATTATTCACAGTGCTGAGAATGGCTGTAATGTGGGGTCTGAGTGGGGCATGGTCAAATGGGGGGTGCCCCAGAGATCAATGTTGGGGCCACTCCTGTTCCATATTTATGTAAATGATATTTACCTAGTATTACAGGTATCTCTAAAATATTTTTATTTGGTGATGACACTAGCTTGGTAGTAAAGGATGTTGTGTGCAGCACTGGCTCAGTTTCAAATAGTGCAGTTCATGACTCAAGTTCATGGCTTGTAGAAAACAGACTAATGCTAAATCACAGTAAGACTCTGTTTCTCACACACAATTCAACAAAACCCAACATTTTAATTTCAGAGAATGGGCATATGATTAATGAAACTGAACAGTTCAAATTTCTAGGTGTTCAGATAGATAGTAAACTATCATGGAAATCCCACATTCAGGATCTTGTTCAAAGACTTAATGCTGCCATTTCTACTATTCGCTGCTGCATCCATTTTCAATAAGCTACCACAAGAATTAAAAAATCTTAGCAGTAATCCACGCCCTTTCAAATCAAAACTGAAGAGTTTCCTCATGGGCCACTCCTTCTATTATGTTGAGGAGTTCCTTGAAAAATTAAGCTGATTCTTGTTGTACTGTTGATTGCATTTACTTAAACATATGGCTTGACTTTTTTCAAGTTCATAAACATTTTATTTTGATCTGTTATTACTTTTATGTTGTAATTTCATGTACTGACACATTCCATGACCTCGGAGATTTGCTCCTCAATTTGGTCCTAAGGAACTCGACATGTAAATAAATAAAAAACAGTGTGGTCATCACCACCCTGACGAAAAGTCAGCAAGCCAATCTCATGGGTGGGGATGAAGGCTGTCCCCACGTGTGTAGCAGTTTATAATGCATTAACGTCTGCCTCCCTCCCCCACCAGTTTAGGGATGAGGCTTGACAGTTACAAAATGTCACCACTCTTTTAACACAGGAATCAGTATCTGCAAGGATGGTGGGCATATCTTCATACAGACTCAGTGATGCCCTGATATCAGTATATAAGACTCACATGCCAACATATGCTGAACTGAAAGTGGCACACCGCAAACCTCACAGAGTTGTGGATCCTCCCACCGGAGGAGGAAGCCACGTGTTAAAGTGCTATGTCCTATGTGCAAAAACCTCCATCCAGTGCTGAAGCTAACATTAAGTCCACCATGCCTGTGTGGTCAATTTCAGCGACCGCAGTTTGTTGCCTGTCACCTTCAACCAATCAGGCTCCCACTGATACATGATGCGTCTGTTAAAAAAAGAGATGATGGTGTACAATTGAATGGGTTACTGACAGACAACACCATCCAGACATGTTTCCTTGGTTGCTTTGTTGGCTATGTCATTTCCCTGCATACTGATGCGGCCAGGTACCCAGCAACAGATCACCTCCTTGCCATGGTGTTTAAGCTGCTGTAAAGAGTCGTGGATGAGCTGAATCAACTAGTCTACTGGATACATTTGGTGAAGTGCTTATCACGCAGTAAGCGAGTCAGAACAGACAAGAAACGATGTACAGTGATGCTTGTGAGTTCTCTCCAGTGCCATTATAGTGCCATACAACCCCACATCATAATTTGTAAATTGTTCTGGAAGATGCACTTTGAAACCCTATCCGTGTAAACAGTGGGACAACCGAGGACATTCTCTCACTGGGATCCATCTGTATAAACAATGATGAAACTGTGGCATGTACTTAAAATGAAGAAAACGAAGTTGTAAAACCATAAGTACAAGTTTTCTCGTACCGCGTCAAGCTTAAAATCATTTTGGGCTTCTGAGGGCACCAAGGCAGCAACGCTTTCCATCCCTGGCTGTGTACTCAGAGGTCTGACAAATCCAGATCCTTAAGACAGTCAGCAGCATGTATCCCAAATGGCTGGTTCACTTGGGGCCAATTTGTGAACAGCCATTCAAAGTTGGATTGGACCACTGTACTAAATGCCAATGACTGAGATGATGCTGAGATTTTCAGTGCCTGTCAAGCCAAAAGGATATGTTGCCAAATTCAGAGTGGTGGTGCACCAGCCTCTGCACACAGACTCTACACTGGGCTAGTCCAAAAGTCTCCAGTCAATATCCGACAGCATCTAACATCTTGAGGTAGGAAAAACGGGCCGATTCGTAGACCACGCTGCCAAAATGTAAACATCATTGAACAAATGCTCTATAAAACTGCAGGAGGTGGGACCTGTCAGCTTTCCATGCTTTTCTGCTATGGCCTTTCAAAATACACATTCACTGGAAGTCCTTTATTCGTATGTCTTTCAGATGTGGGAGACAAGTTAATTTTGACTCAAATAATAAACCCAAAAAGTGCACAGTTTCCTGAAAATGTTAAATATTGTCCCCCATTGTGAGCACTGGTTGGTTAAAACTTCGATGGGCACGGTCAAAACTGACACGTGTAGTCTTCTCTGGTAAGAACCGAAAGCCAGTTGCCTTGGCCCAGGTTTTGCTGCCTCCTGATGGTCAACTGTAGCTGTCTCATCGTCACTGTTAAGATTGGAGGAAGAGTAGAAGATTTTGTAGTCATCTACAAGCAAAGAGCATTTGACAGGGCTGCTGACTGTGGAGCAGATGCCACTGATAGCAATGGCAAACAATGTGACACTGAGTACACTACCTTGGAGGATTCCATTATCTTGAACATCGCAGTCAGACAAAGCATCACCAACAATGTATTGAAAGCACCGGTCCTTGAGGAAGGGATTGGATAAGAAACACAGATGTCCACATAGTTCCCACTCATGGAGTTGGTGAAGGATGTTGTACCTCCAAGTAGGGTCGTACGCTTTTTCAAGTTAAAAAAACACACAAACCAAATGGTTTCAGCATAAAAAGGGCAGGAACTCCTGTATCACCATCTTCAATAGAATTAAGTTGTCAAGGGTGGAATGGTAGAGCCTGAAATCACACTGGGAATTGCTAGGGTGACGTCAGGATTCAAGCAACAAGATGAGGTGGCAGTTGGCCATGCATTCAAGAGTTTTACCCTTATAACAGCTAAGGGCTACACTCCAGTAACTGTTAGGGATGCTACAGTCCTTGCCTGGTTTCCATAATGGAATTAATATTGCCTCCTTCCAAATCGTGGAGTACTGTCCATCAAACCAGATCTGACTGAAACAAGAGAGGAGTTGTTCTTTCACTTCAGGGTAGATATGATGGAGCATGGCATAATGAATCTCATCAGATTCTGGAGCAGTGTCTCTGGCCAAGGAAAGGGCTGATTCCAGTTACCACATGGAGAATGGAAGGTTGCAGACTTCCTCATTATGTGAGAAGAAATGGAGCTTCCTCATCTCCACAGTCCTACAGAATACCTGAAATGCAGGAGCTTGTCTGGATGACACAGTGACTGTAGAAAAGTGTTCAGCAAAAACTTGAGGCATATCTTTTATTGTGTCCACCAAAACCCCATTTCTTGACTAGGCCGTAAGAGGACATATACTGCCCTTGCCTGAAATTGACATTAATCCCCAAACTTGTGCAGTGGATGTGGACCGATTAATGGAAGTTGCGAATTCCTCCCAGGAATCCCTCTTCCATTCTTTTATCACTTGTCTTGCATGTGCTCACGCAGATCTGAAGGCATAAAGGTTTTCTGTAGTTTTATGTTGTTCAAAATTCCGCAGAGCTGTTCATCTGGCTCCGATTGCCAATCGACAGCACATCATTCCACGAAGGTACAGGTTGTTGTTTGAGGTGGTTGCTAGACTGGGGGATGGAATCTGTGGCAGCCCATTGGATCTCAGGCCACTGTCTCCTGTGCACAATCCTTTTTGATTGAAAATAGCCTGTTGACTGTACAGCAACCAATTTGCCCTGTGAATCATCCATTTTCATGGTCTAATGTTGACCACTGTCTGACTCGGCAGACAGATCCACACTGGGAAGTGGTCACTAGAATGTAAATCTGTTGCCACTTCCCACTGAACCAAGTCTGCAATAGTTGAGGGAGCAAACACAAAAGTCAATGGCTGAAAAAGCCCTGCAGCTGTGGAAGAATGTGTCATCTGACTCAAGTTCAAGAGGCAGATATTTTCATAATGGAGCAAGTGATGGCCAAGCCCCACACTACATCATGTGCACTGAAGTCCCCCAAAAGGAGGAATGGGTTCGAGACTGCCCAGAGGAGTTCTGTCAGTGCATCCGCATCCAAAGGATCATGAGGTGAAAGGTATAAACAACACACTGTGATGTTAAATAGTGCTAGGACTTTCTTGGTAACTGCTTGTTAGGAGGGACATGAGAGGAGTGGTATCTGTCATCAATGAAAACAGGTACTCCACCTTTAGCCCTGTCTCCAGTAATATCCTCTTTCATGTAAGGGTGGTAACCCCCTAATGTAGATGCATAGGTGACTTTGAAATGAGTTACTTGCAAGCAGATGCAGAATGCTTCCTCTTGGACCAGGAGCTGTAGTTCTGCCAAATGCAAGCGGTACCCATTTAAATTCCACTACAACACAGAAGTGTTGGAGCCGTTGATTAGCATAGTTAGTCCTGTCCTTCTTCCTCGGAGGCAGTTATTTATCTGGGAAGTCAGGTGGAACATTAGCCGATGCCCATCTCTCCGGTTCCTCCAATTGGAAATCCATATTCTCAAGAGTAAAGTCCCCACCTCAGAGGGAGAAAGCTCACCAATCTGAACATTTAACTGCCAGTTTCTTTGACTTTGAACTACTTTTTGAAGGATGTTTTTCTTTACTTTTGGGGGAATTGGTTGCTTGGGTTGAGAGGAAGGCTTAGTAGGTTTCCGATGGTGGGCAGCAGAATGTGCCTCAGGTTGTAAGCCCATCACCGATGTCTTCCAAATGATTTCTGGTTCAAGTGCACAGTACTCACCACAGGTACACCAACAAGTGCATGTGCACGTACTTGAATCTGTGGTGTGAGTTCGTTTGGAGGCATCACATTTGGCGATTGGCTTTTTAAGGGCCGAAGCAAAAGAAGTAGCAAAACCCAGAGGTTGCATAGCTTCGAAAGCTTTCTTAGTGTCACCATAGCATATGCAGCTTGTGACTTCCAACTCCTGAATTTTCCTTCCCTCATCGTAAACCACAAACTTTCTGCTCCGTACTGAGTGATCCACAGAGCAGTTTATACATTCGGAGTACAAGAACTGCCTGATTTGTGAACTGAGCCTCCACAATTTTCACATATAGCCCTCCCATTACATTCCATAATGGTATGGCCAAATCTCTGACATCTGAAGCATCGCATTGGGTTAGGAACAAACAGGTGAACCTTAAGACAGATATAGCCTGCAAGGATGTGTTCACATAATTCAGGAGTGCTAAACATTAGAATAAATGTTGCACATTTTTCCACTGTGTCATTGAATCTCCTCATATAATTCTGCAATTCTATGATTCCCATATTTTTCCATTCTTCACGTAACTGTGCAGGGTACATCTCCATTACATCAGAGCAGGTAACTACGCCTTCAGCCTCGACTGGGTAGTCACCTACGGCCTTACGTCCCAGAAGCTTAAATACTTGGCTTGAATTAACAGTTTCAACTGGAAGTGTTCCATTACAAAGTTGTTTGACACTTTTAGGGAGCCAGCAATACCCTCCAACGCCTTGTGAATATAGAAAGGGGAGACCTTCTCAAAGGTTCCCTCCATTCTCTTGCTTGCAATCAAAGCATTATAGCACACTAATGCCCTGTTACTATGATTCTGAGACTACTTCTTGGGAGGACTGACAATTTGAGCTCTCTTTGATGGTACACCCAGTCCATCAGATGTAGTAGTTTGATGAGACCATTCTATAGGCATCCCACGAGATGCTAGATAAACAAATGTTGACCCAGGTGGAGCCCTGCATGCCTGAGCAAGCCTCATACAACTGTGGGCAGCAGGTGCCCCAGAGGATACCCGTTAGAGACCATTTTACCACCTCAACTGCCATTCACCTCATCAGCATGTAGCACACGTTGGAGTTGGTTTTTTTTTAAATAGAAGTGTGTATCTTCATTGCTGTCCAGGCAGTGAAGCCAAGGCCCCCATCCTCTGAAACATACAATAATCCACCACCACACTGCACGGTGGTCGCTGAAGCATGGTCGGAGCTTACTGTAACAGAGGGCTGGTGGCGCTTACCAGTAACCAGCTCAGGAACCTGGGGTCGCCAAGCCCGTTCCCAGCAAATGAATGCTGAGCTCCTGGGGGACCCAGAAAAGACTGGTGATACGGATAGTGTGAGTGAAGTAAAGGAAACAAAGAAGAACAAGTCATGCAGAACATGTGAGAAGGGGGACAAAGAGCAAAAGAGTGGTTAGAGCAAGGGCTGAGGCAGACCACCAAGCCCAGACAGTTGTTTCCTGTTTGGGGCAAAGGAGGCAACAGGGTGTCCCGCCAACCCCTCAATGAACCGACAAGGCTGAGACACCCTCCCTTACAGAGAGTGGTAAAAACACCCTTCACGAATAAGCCATAAAACAAGGTCAGCTGCTGAGGCATCGTCTGCTAACAAAAGTGGTAGTGAGTCGTGGACCACAGTCAAATACACCAAAACAAAAGTGAGGTAGATCCTTACGACAGAGAAGATGACAACGAGTCAGCCAAGTACGGCCAATGCAGAACTGGCAAAGGACGATGGAGTCCTTGTGAGATGCCTACATGGAGGACCTCAACAAATTCGTGGTGTCCTTTATCACTTGTAGTTTGTTTGACAAAGTCAAAGTATGCTAGTCCGCATTCCAAATCCTTAGAATTTGATGGCATAATACAAATTGATGGTCCAATTCTTGAATACCAATCTCAAGAGGTGGCTTTCCAGCAGTCAACTTGGTCAGCCTGTCGGCAAGTTCATTCCCCGAGATCCCAACATGACCCTGGGGTCTAGACAAAGACCACTGAGTGGCCGCTCATTTGAGGGCAAAAAGGGAATCCTGGGTAGTCATAAATAAGAGAGGGCAAGGGTACTACCGGTCAAGAGCTTCAAAACTGCTCAAAGAGTCGCTGCAGCTGCAGCTGAAGAAGGACTCACCAGTGCAGGTATGGATACATTAAAGAGCATGAAAGATGACTACCAACTCCACAGTGAAAATACTGCAGGTATCTGCCAAGGAACGGAGTTCATTACATCCCACACGAACGTAACCAAAGCTAGTGTGAATGGCAACCATCGGGTCGTCAGTGTACGCCACTACCAAACCTCAGGGACCGGACACAGACAGAAATCATAACCCCAGGTCTGGGCCACCATTGTAGGAGGTGGATCTCCACATCTGGAATGAGGGTACGGCAGTTTGGGTGCTCTGGGGAGCAGAGGATGCATAATGCATGAGCGATTAACTGTTGTCAGCACAGAGCCCGCAATGATGGAACCCCTGCCTCCCTTAGAATTCTGATCATGGAGCTAGTCTGAAAGGCATCAGTTGCCAGTCATACCCCACAATGGTGAATTGTGTGCAGCATCTGTACCATTGGAGGTGATGTTGAGTTGTATGCGAGACTCCTGTAATCTAGACAGAACTGGACCAATGCCGTGTAGAGCCGTATCGGAGAAGAATGGTCCGCAACCCAGCTGGTCTTGTTGAAGAATCGAAGAGCATAGCAGTGGAACCAACGTGTCTGCTTTAGTTGACAAAGATGGGGAAACCACGTCAACTGGGCATCAAAGACCAGTCCCACAAAATGATGAGAGGCCACTGCATTGAGGGACTGGCTGTCGAGGTACAGATCCAGATAGGTATTGCCTGTATGGTGACATCACAAATGCATAATGCAGATCTTGGCAACTGAAAAATGGGATACATGAGTAAGAGTCAAGATTGCACTCAGTGTATAACTCCGTGCGGTCACAAAAGAACAAAAATAAATGCAAAAGTCATCAGCATATAAAGAGGGTGACCCATAGGTCCCGCAGCCACCACCAGACCATGGATAGCCACTGAAAGGAAAGGGACACTCGAAACAGAATCCTGTGGAATCCCATTCTCCTTCAGATGGAAGTTGCTACACTAGGTGCCAACCTCTGAAAGTGCGACTTGCAAGAAGATTCTGGATAAAACTCAGGCGCAAGCCACAGGGGCGTCAGTTATGTAATGCGGCAAGGATGTGGTGGTGTCACGTGGCAGATCGAAAAGATTGCAACAAGGTGTTGACAATGGGCAAAAGCCATTTGGATAACAGACTCCATATGGACTGAATTATCTGCTGTAGAGCCACTTTGGCAAAAATCTACCTGAGTCGAAGCCGAAAGGTCCCAGAATTCAAGAATCCAATACAAACTCTGAGACACCATATGTCCCAGTTAATTGCAGAGGCCATTGGTTAAACTGATCAGATGATAGCTGTCCATCTGAAGAGGCAGTTTGCCTGATTTCAAAACTGAAATATCAACACTTTCTCACCACTGGGAAGGGACTTCCCCCTTGCTCCAGAGATGGTTGAAAGGGAAATACGGAAGCGTCCGATCCTGCCTGTCTGCTTTGACCCATGACATCACAAATATGGCAGAAATGACCATAAACCACAATTCCAATATGGCGCATATAAAGACGTTACGTACACATTATGGGGACGAAAATACATCGAAAAACAAACATACACATGTTCCACAAAAAGCCTAATGACACTAACAGGACAAGCGCAGGAAAATAGGGGCGTTTTGGGTGGGGACAAACTAAATATAAACAAATTTAGACACACACCCCCATACAAAACCACGCAAAAAGACGAAAAGAACCAACATCACAAAACTCCCCAAATACCACTAAACACAATATCATCTGGAATCGGACACTTCCTTGACCTATATAGCTCAACAGAAGCTCCCGATCCATAAATTAGGACCTAACACTTCCCTTGATCTATATAGCTCAAAAACACCTCCCGATACCAACATTCACAGCCACACATTGGGATCGAACACTTCCCTTGACCTGTTTATCCTTACGACATCTCCACATACAGGCGTCCCTGGTCCAAGACGCCGGAACTTTAAGTAAGCCTCATTTCTTCACGACACACTGAACACTTCACAACTTCATCCAAATATCCGAATAGTTGAAGAAATTTTATTAGAGACAACGCACTGTCCCCATAATAGCCGACAACCGAAAACTGTTGACCCTGTCAGTCATATCCATCCATACCTACCACAAAGACATAAAAAAAGCAATTTACCAAAATTCACACACAACGCCACACTCGCAAACTAAACAAAAACATCAGCTAACACACCACCAGAGAGCACCACCGATCACATCAGAATGACACCTACAAACACGCCACTCTCACAAACTAAATTCCGTGCCGTCATGACATCACACACCACAACAGCCTTACGTCACGGGTCAAAGCCGATGGGTGGGATCGGACGCTTCAGTCGACCGTTGAAAGGGTCAAGTACATGATGTTGGCTAGCCATAAATAAGTGTTTGAAGCATTTGGTTAAGCACCTAGTCAAGTCCAGAGCCATGTTGGGTCAGAGAGCATGGGAACTGGCAAATACCCACTTGCTACACGGGGATTTATATGTCTCCAGGTGGTGAAGAATGGAAGATAAAGG
>NW_025729162.1:0-33498 GCF_021461385.2 Schistocerca piceifrons | reverse complement strand
CAGTCGCCACGGCAGCGCCGCAAACCACGGCCAAACTGCAGCTACCGCGCGCTACAGCCTGGGTCGGCCCGCCGAGAATCGCCGCCCCCGCCCAAATGCCGCCCCCACAGCCCCAGCCGACGACCCGCCACAATGGCCAAACCTTCGGCAAAACTCCCACACCGTCGCCGCGGCAGCCCGGCCAGCGCGGCCGGCGCCACAGCCACACAAGCCGAGGCGTGCGGCGATGACGGCCGTGCAAACGCGCCTCCGCCGCCCCATCGCCTTCCGTCGCCCTCCCGCCGTTTCCCGATCGGCCCGCAGCCGTCGGGCCACATCGCGCGCCGTCCTCCTCCTCTCGCCCGCCAACATTCACAGCCGTTTCTCAACAATTGCCCGCCGCAAACGGACGCCGCCTGCGCAACAGGCGCCGCCGCCCCTCGCCGCTTCCGACCCAACCCCTCGACCGAGGCAAACCGCAATCCGAATCTACAGACCAACCCAATCTGCCGTCAGCACACACGACAGCCGACCTTACACGTTACGCGTTACACATTACGTTTACACGTCTAGGTTGGGTTACGTTAGGTTAGGTGGACGTGGGTTAGGTTAAGGGGACTTGGGTTAGGTTAAGCGTCAAACTTAGGTTAAGCATTCAAACACGTCAGGCGTCAGAGGTTAGGTTAGGTTAGGTTAGGTTAGGTTAGGTTACACGTTAGGTTAAGGGGTCAGTGCTAGGCTAAGAAGCGTCAAACGTAGGTTACAAAAGCGTTCAAAACCGTGAGGCGTGAGCCGGACAGCTTACCTTACGTAGACGTTAGGGGCTCACAGGCTGAGCTCACCTCGCCACACCACAGGGTTAGGTTCGGTTCGCTCGGCTCAGCGTAAAGCGCCGAGGTCAGGGTTGCGTTCGTTCACCTTCGGGCGCCACACTTTCGGTTGAAAGGTCGCGACGGGACGACGTCGGCAGGCACGCCGCAAACGAACAAAAACGTACAGACGACGTCGAAAACCGCCGACAGACGGGGGAGCAGCACGACCACGACCAGATACCGAGCGCGAACGAGACACACGCGAACCACCCCCACCGGCCAAAGGGCACCACACAACAACCCAGAGCACCACGTGTCCACACCAGAGCAACCCGCCGCTCACGCGACATGGCTGGCACCGAAGGGCAACCGCCCGCAACTGCGCTTTCCGCGCCGGCCCGGATGCACGTCGTGCTACAACAACACCACTACCGTACACAGCCGCTGTTCACAACATCACTATCATGCGCGCCCGCGGCTCGCCGCCGTCGCAGTCGCAGCCCCGACGCCAGCGCTTTTGCACCACCATTCACACGCACCGCAACACAGCCGAACAAAACAAACACCACACAACAACAGCAACAACGCCGCCGCCGCCGCCTCTACTTGTGCCGGCGACCCCACCCCGCCGATGGCGCACCTTTCGCCAGCCGGCAATCGACACACACGCACGCAC
The DNA here is from genome assembly GCF_021461385.2 of Schistocerca piceifrons. Taxonomy (NCBI): domain Eukaryota; kingdom Metazoa; phylum Arthropoda; class Insecta; order Orthoptera; family Acrididae; genus Schistocerca; species Schistocerca piceifrons. Next base: position 32,031 of record NW_025729162.1, on the reverse strand, counting down.
CCACCCACCCACCCACCCACCCACCCCCCGGGGCCCAGTGCAAAAAAAAAAAAAAAACACACAAAAACAAAACGACACGGAAGCGCACACCGCCACTTCGCGCGCACGCCACCAACCAGTCGTCGTCTCAAAATAACAAACAACAACCAAAATAAACTAACAACTAGGGCAACACAAAACAAAAACGCCTCGCACGAACCGCCCACAAAAAGGACAAGCACACGCACAGCCTCTGCTGACGACCACGACGCAGCGGCACGCTGCTCCTGTCCCGCGCCCCGCGCCCCACTCGATTCACAACTCACGCGACACCGTCAACGACGGGCTCGCTTCCCGCAACCTACCACCTTTCCGCCACGACGCACAGCCCCAGCCCCACCCGACGACGCCCGTGGCAACGACTGCACTTTCACCACCGCCTCCCCCTTCCCCCCCAAAACACACACACACACACCCAGCCAAAAACGCACTCGCGACCCACACATGCACGTGCATCGGCACACGCCAACCAGTCAACGTCGACAACCACACGCAAGGCTCGAAACGAAACCGGCGTCCTTCCACGTTGCCATCAAGCTACGCGACACAAGACACAAGGAACCAACACAACAGCCGGCCCCACTAATTCCCACTCTCACGCCGCAAAAAGCACACCGAAACCGCCAAAACGCACGCACATTCCCCTTCGCACTGACAACGACCGGCTCTCGCTACCACACACCTCTCGGCAGCCGTTTCACGCCAATTCGCCACACCGCCCACACAGTCGACAAGCGCCCGCCCTGTACGGCACACGCAACGACGCAGCGCAGCAAAGGGCGCCCGCAACACATACCTCTCCGCCGCCCGACGCGCCAACCGCCACACCACACCGCCAGCCACTCGCAAATTGTGCACTGCCACCAGCCACACGTCCAACACGCCGCGCCGCCTCCGGCCACCCGCCAGGGGGCGCTCACGTTCGCGACAACAGCGCGGCCCGCCGGGCCGGGCCGAACCGAACCGAGCCGCCGCTGCTCTGCACTCGGCACGGCCACACCCTGCTGCAGACCGGGCTCGTCTCTCTGTACGCGTCTGCCTGCGCATCAACACAACACGACCTTTTTTTTTTTTTTTTACCTCTCTCTACCGCCATCCCTTCTTCTCGCGTTTTACTCGTTGTTGCAGCAGCGGCGCACACCTACACATCCACAGCCCCAGCCGAGCCGGCCTCACCTCAGGGCCCGCCGCCAGCGTCTCCTCCTCGGGCACAGGTGCGGTGCTGTGGCCGCCCATCCAACCGCATTGCTGGCCGTCCAGCCACCAGGCGTTCCCACTGCCGCGAGCCACGCCGCGCACCGACCCTGCTGCAGAAAACGAAGCATAGCCAGAGACCGACCGATACACAAAGCAAGCCGTCGCCTCGCCTCTTGTCCTTCCTGCCTTCCTTCCGCCCCCGCCCTTCTCACACCACCGCCTCTCCACTTTCGCCCGCCCCCCGCCCCCGCCCCTCCTTTTTTTTGTTTTGTTTTTTTCCTTCGTTTTCTTCTTTCTTTCTTTCTTTCTTTCTTTCTTTCTTTCTTTCTTTCTTTCTTTCTTTCTTTGGCCCTCTCTCCTTCCCGCCCCATGGCGGTTACGGCACCGCCTGCAGCGGCAGATTTTTTGCGCCCACACGCCTACTCCTACCACCATTAACCTTGCCCTGCCCTGCCCATCAACGTCGCAGTCGAACCGACGCTTGCCAACACACTGCCCACGTTCCCTTTCTCTCTTCGGCCTACGCCCATTACGCGCCGCCGCCACAGCACCTTCCCTTCCCACAACACACCGACGTCATCACACGCACCCCAAAACAGGGGCCACGACCGTGTTCCTCGCCCACTCCCATCCCGCACGGTACGCACATTCCCAACTACTAACCGCGCACCCTCCCTTTCCAATCTGTGTGTCTCTGTGTCTGTGTCCTGTCCGCGCGTGACGCCTCTCAACATCCGCCGTCCCCCGTCCCGTTTTCGCCCCCATGCCGTCGTCGCGCCGCCTCCGCCCCGTCCACCGCCGCCCCTGTCCGCCCCGCACCACACCATACACCGCTGCTTGTCCCGGCCGTTGCCACCAAAGGCGCCGACCGCAAACGCGCCACGCCGCAGCCCCCGTGCGTCTCGCGCTCGCTTGCATCTCCGTGCCGACGCTGCCTCTCTTCCCGCTCGCACTCGACCTCGACAACACAGTCTTTGGCTCCGCCACTGCGTGTTCCGGTGGTACGCACGCTGCAACACGTATGTATTCATTACCAGAGCGATGGCGAGGCATGACAGCATCTCCGTCTGACCAGAGAGTTATTTATCGTTGCTGGTCGGCGCTTGGACCGCGCCAGACGACAGTAGTGGCACGCACCGGGTCGCCAGGAACAGTTGTTATATATATTGTAGCGCGAGTCGGGAGAGGTAGTAGTCGGTCGACAGTAGTAGCGGGTGGACGGTTGTACTGAGCGGGCGTCGGCGGCGTGCTCTGCTCGTCTCGCGACTCTGGTCACGGTTCGGGACGATGTATATAGTATATTGTGTTATAATCAAAAGGTAGTGTGAAGCTGCATTGCGCAAATCTGATAACGTATGTTCTTCAACAACAAAAGCCCCACTATTACTTTTTTCTAAAGTAACTTTTGTCTTTTAACGAAAAACATTCACTTTTTAAAGACTACTTCCTATGGCATTTCCCTCCAAGGAGTGCAATTAATTACCAGCCAGCACTCATTCATTGCACACAGCTGTGTAAGGGGTATCTACAATTGAGGAGCGGATACAAATGCAATTTTTTTGTTTCTTTTTTTTTTTTTTTTTTTTTTTTTTTTGGTGTCTGTGTGTTGTAACCTCCCCGCAAAATTTAAAATAATGGACAATGTTATTTACGGATGCTAATGGACATTGCGCTAATTGTAACCTCGCCCACAATGAGAGGTATTGAAAATGGCAACAAAAATGTGAAATTCGCAATCCGACTCAAATATAAATTCTTCACAACATTTAAAGTCCGTTCAGTGACAAGAAACTTCAATTAAACCGAAATATCGGTCTTTGGCCCTGTGCAAAACAATCAGAATTACAGTCTTACCTCAGAATAAATGGATGTCACATTTCTGCTCTTGTTGTTGCGCAGCGCCTGGAGGAACTGCATTGCAAATAATAATATTCTCCTTTTTTTTTGTGATTTTAGTGAAATTTTTCTTCAAAGAAGTGGAATGAAATGTGAAGTGCAACGAACTCTTTAGTTCAATAAAAAATTAAATGTTTGAAAAATGCTTTTGAAATAAAAATTATTATTGGGGAACTTGTTGGAGAATAATTACAATAAATAAACCTTTTCATTATCTAATGATTATATTAATTAACAGTATACCTTATTCACCATCTTGACCAGTGTTGCCGGCCGCCTACATCACACAACCGCACTCGGCTGCTACTACTGACCGACCGCTCTGCATGACGACTACTGACAGAGTACAGACTCGCAACGACTGACTGACTGACTGACTGACTGACTGAGAACCGCTCGCAACACTCGCGCAGTCCAGCGCAAACTCTCTGGTCACAGATGCTACAATGTCTCGCCATCGCTGCTACGTTACATACGTGTTTCAGTGTCTTCTTTTCATTGGGGTAACGATCTTTGGCTCTTTTTATTCTGAATACAGGGCCAAAGGTCAACGCTGCTGCCCTTATACAATTTATCAGGTTTCATTATGTCTGTTGCAATGTTACATACGGTTCATTCTTTCATTAATATTATCGTTGGGTTTGTTTTGTAGGGACGTTAACATTCTGGCACATTTTTATTATCATCGGACTCTCTGCTATTTGTGCAGGGAGGTTATGTACCTGGGTCCATTTCCATTTCCATTTACATTTTAGTATTGATAGACTTTTTGTTTTCTTTTTTGTTTCTTGTTGTTTTTCCTTCTTTTTTTTGTTGTTCTTTTTTTGTTTTGTTTTGTTTTTCCCGCTCTCAACCACCACCGCCGCATCACGCCTTCCGTTTTCTTGGTTTCTTTTCTGTTCTTCAACTGCTTCAACATCACCGCGCCCCATTTCCACACCACAGCCATCAGCCTCCAAGACGGGCAGGCGCAGTGTGCCATTTCCGGCGCACAAGCACACCCGTACGGTACTCTCCTCGCCCCCACGCCAACAACAACACAGCGACCACGCGGCTTTCAGGCATGGCACGGCACGGCACCGGCGAAATGCGCCGCCCCCGCCCCTCCGCGCATCCGTCCGTCTCGCCACGTTCACTGACAGCCGCGTCTGCGGCTACACCACGACAACCACAACACAACACCGCTCCCCTCCCTGGCAACTCATTGTTTTTCTCCTCCTCTTTTGCACAAACCACAACGCCGAGCACAGGCGCAAGCCACCCACACCGCGCCCCTCCCCGTCCCGTCTTTGGCCGCCGCTCCTCGTTTGCCCCCTCCCATCTCCCGAAATGCCATGCCAGCAGCGTTACGCATGCCCCTCCCCTGTCCACACAACACTACCGCCAAACGAACAGCCTTCCGGGCCACATGCAGGGCACGCCCACCTCCAAACACTGCCAATTCACGGACGCACACACACACACACACACACACACACACTTTCTCGACACCTTTCTGTACGGAGGGTGCGTCATCTCGACCGTGACAGAGTGACGCCAACTATCGGCGATCCATTTCCCCCCACTGGTAAAACATGTCCACTAACACCTACATACATCATTCAAGTACACAGACAATAGCATACACACAATGGGAGGGCACACGAACATGGACGGCACGGCACTGTCATACACTCTTCCTCAGAACCATATCAACAAACGTTACGTACATCCGGGAAAGCGAAAGCGAAAGCAAAAGCAAAGCCCAATGCAGCCGTCAAAGGTAACGTTCACCACGGCAGACACTTGCAGCCGCGCCGCCGTTAAACGCATTTCAGTGCGGCTCCAATACGCCTCCGACACGGGAACGTTCCGTTGCTCTACGAATGCGCTTCTCCCCTTTTTCCCTTCCTCTCTCTTTTGCCCCCCCTCCTTGCACTCTTGCCTCATTCCTCACGTTCTGCCCAGACATTCGACCGATCAAAGTCAACCTTTCGTTACCGTTCTCAGCGCGACGGTGTACAACAGTATGACGGGTGTGCCCAAGACTTCGGTTCAGTTGCGTGACGCCGGTCTATCGCGCCGATCGACAGTTACTCAGGGGGCGACGGATCGGACCACGTCACCGACACACAAAACACTTTCAAACAAACAAATACATACCGGATGGACACAGACAAACACGTGTACAGACATTCGCCAAACAAACGACGACGACCGCCGCCGCCGCCGCCGCCGCCGCCGCCGTCTAGCGTCGCGCTTACTGTACTGCACTGGACACGCGTGCATCTTGAATGACGACATCGGTGTGCGTGCGTCGTACGCAATCAGTCAGACACGGCTATCAAAAATCAGAGTCGAATGGTACATCATCGTGCGTGTCGCCGTACACGTACAGTACAATACAACAACAATGCGTCTTAATGGCACGTTCAATTTCAACGTCACTCACACACCTCCACGCTGCAGTTACGTCGCACCATTGTCAAACTCGGCGTACAGCAAAGGGAATAGTGGGCGGCAAAAAAAAAAACCAAACAAAAACATTTCACATTTCACCCTCGCCATGTATGATGTGCAAAAAACAAACCCGCAAACGGCCGTCGTTACGGTGACACAAAAGTCGCCGATCGCACTGTCCCCCCTCGCAGACAGGTTAACACACACACACACACACACACACACACACACACACACACACACACACACCAACACCAATGGGTCAAAACCACTCCAACGAGGCGTGCCACCATTCCACGCCACGGCGACCAACCTCGTGGCCGTCCCCCGCAACACGCTTTGACGCGCCCCCCCCACCCACAATCAAAATGCACACATACATCACAGCCGTCCACACAAACAACAACAACAACAACAACAATTCCGCCCTTCCCGCAAAAGGCAAGTTGGTGGCCCTGAAAAGGGCCGTTTTGCCGCTCTCGCAACGGAGGAGCCTTCTCCTTCCTTCCTTCCTTCCTTCCATTCCAGAGCCACCTCCTTACTTGGAGCTCGTGTACTTGGTCACCGCCTTCGTGCCCTCGCTCACGGCGTGCTTGGCCAGCTCGCCAGGCAGCAACAGCCGCACAGCGGTCTGGATCTCGCGGGACGTGATGGTCGAGCGCTTGTTGTAGTGCGCCAGGCGAGAAGCCTCGGCCGCAATGCGCTCGAAAATGTCGTTCACGAAGCTGTTCATGATGCTCATCGCCTTCGACGAGATGCCCGTGTCAGGGTGCACCTGCTTCAGCACCTTGTAGATGTAGATGGCATAGCTCTCCTTCCTCTTGCGCTTCTTCTTCTTGTCGCCCTTCGAAATGTTCTTCTGCGCCTTGCCAGCCTTCTTGGCGGCCTTCCCGCTAGTCTTGGGCGGCATCTCGAACGAACGAACGTACGGCAGCAGCAACACCAGTAGCAAGCGCTCCGCTCTAGTCAGCGTCTCCCCACACAGTGGCACCCGCCGCCAGCCGCCGCCGCACCTTTACCAGCTCGCCCTGTTGCGGCCGCCGACCAATGGGGCGCGCGCGCAACCGGCCGCCGCACCCGAGCCCATAAAGCACCCCCACCCCGGCTGCGCCGGCACGCACTCCGCTGCTCGACTCGCTGCCGCTCGCACCGGTCGTTTTTCGTTTCCGTTTCGTGTGCACCGTCGCTAGCCCATCGCCATGTCCGGACGCGGAAAGGGAGGCAAAGTCAAGGGCAAGTCAAAGTCCCGCTCAAGCAGGGCTGGGCTCCAGTTCCCGGTCGGCAGAATCCACCGCCTCCTGCGCAAGGGAAACTACGCAGAGCGCGTCGGCGCCGGGGCGCCCGTCTACCTCGCCGCCGTCATGGAGTACCTCGCGGCTGAGGTGCTCGAGCTGGCCGGAAACGCGGCCCGCGACAACAAGAAGACGCGCATCATCCCGCGCCACCTGCAGCTTGCCATCCGCAACGACGAGGAGCTCAACAAGCTCCTGTCGGGCGTCACCATCGCACAGGGTGGTGTCCTGCCCAACATCCAGGCCGTCCTGCTGCCAAAGAAGACCGAGAAGAAGGCCTAAAGGAGGCCAGGCAATCGCAACGCGCTTTGCCGGCTCGGCTCGGCCCACAACAATCGGCCCTTTTCAGGGCCACCACACAAACCTACGTCCAAAGCAAAATTTCAGTCGTCCTCGCCGCACCTTGTTTTGTTTTAACTTTGCACAGCCGCCGCCGGCGCACGTCCGCCATCTTGTCGTCCACACAGCCCGTGTGGCCCAACACACACACACACACACATTCATTTTTGCACGGTCGCAGTCGCCTTCCAAACGACAACGGCAGCAATAATGACGACCATTGTTACAGGGAGGCGTGTCGACACACCGCCCTCCACTCCCGCGCGCAACGGCCGTCGACACGAACGAAACAGCTGATCCGGCCGCCTATGCCCACACGCCTTGCCTCGGAAACCCCAACGCCGCCGCAAACACACAGGGCCAAACCACGCAAGCAAATAATCACCGCCTCTCGCACAACAACACACAGCCCGCCATCTCCGTCGCGATCGATACAACGACACACAATAACAAACACAAACGAAGCAGCTCCACACACAGCCAGCCACATGACACGTTTCCTTTCCTTCTCCCCTCCCAGTCACATCACGTCGCTCAAACGGAAAGAAAGAAACAAACAAACAACACAGACTCTTTCGCACTTTTCAACTTCCGAACAGTGTGGTGGCCCTGAAAAGGGCCGTTTTCTAGTCTCTCCCACCCACAAGCACGGCCGCGGGAAGGCCAGCGCCCGCTGCGACGCAGCCTAACCGCCGAAACCGTACAGGGTGCGCCCCTGCCTCTTCAGGGCGTACACCACGTCCATGGCCGTCACAGTCTTGCGCTTGGCGTGCTCAGTGTACGTCACCGCGTCGCGGATCACGTTCTCCAGGAACACCTTCAGCACCCCGCGGGTCTCCTCGTAGATCAGACCAGAGATGCGCTTCACGCCGCCCCTGCGAGCCAGGCGGCGGATGGCGGGCTTCGTGATGCCCTGGATGTTGTCGCGCAACACCTTGCGGTGCCGCTTGGCGCCACCCTTGCCGAGCCCCTTTCCTCCCTTGCCGCGGCCTGTCATCCTTCCTTCCTCGGGCAAAGCAACAACGTGCACAAACAGCAGCTGCAGCGGCTGGCGAGTCGGCTACGGTCTGCGCCCAGCGCGCCCGCCGCCCCCCTATATAGACTCTGGCCCGCCCTCCCCCCACCACGCGCAACCGAGGGCATATAAGCGCAGCACGGAGGCGCGCGGGCCCGTTGTCAAGGCAGCACCGGACGCCGCGCCGCACCTAACCTCCACGCACGCCGCTCCGCTACCGCTATGGCCCGCACAAAGCAAACGGCCCGCAAGTCCACCGGCGGAAAGGCGCCGCGCAAACAGCTCGCCACCAAGGCGGCGAGGAAGAGCGCGCCCGCCACCGGAGGCGTCAAGAAGCCCCACCGCTACAGGCCGGGCACCGTCGCCCTGCGAGAAATCAGGCGCTACCAGAAGAGCACAGAGCTGCTCATCCGCAAGCTGCCATTCCAGCGCCTAGTGCGCGAGATCGCCCAGGACTTCAAGACCGACCTGCGCTTCCAGAGCTCCGCAGTCATGGCCCTGCAGGAGGCCAGCGAGGCCTACCTCGTCGGCCTCTTCGAAGACACCAACCTGTGCGCAATCCACGCCAAGCGCGTCACCATCATGCCCAAGGACATCCAGCTCGCGCGCCGCATCCGCGGCGAGCGCGCCTAAACCGCGCCGCGGCACCGCACCGCACAAACAAAAACGGCCCTTTTCAGGGCCACTAACATCTCTCCGTCGCGAGCAAACTTTGTCGGTCGCCTGCCTCTCGCCCCGCAACCCAAAAACAACAACCACCACTTCCCGTCCGCCCGCCACACCCGCTCACTCTGCCTGCCTGCTAGCAGCGCGCAACAATCACACATCATCCCTCCCCGGCGCTCAAAGCGCACAATACCCAACGGCCGACGTCACACCGCACGGGTGGCTGGCCGGCCGCCGCTTTCGTTTCGAAAACAAAAACAACCCGCACTCCACTCCGACGGCCAACGGCCAGGCAGGCGCGCTCGCTCGCTCGCTCGCTCTCCAACGCCACCGAAATCCCCGCCGACTCCTTCCACATCTCAACGTGCCCCCCGTTGCAAAACATAACACACACACACACACACACAAAGGAACAAAACAAAGACCAGACACGACTCGACAAGACAGACATCCGAGAAGAACGAACGCAGGCAAGCCAACCAACGTATTCAAACAAAACAACGTGACAGAAAACCAACCGTCGGCCGCCGCCACAAACACGGCGACAATCAACCACGACGACAACAACAACAACACCGCTTACCGCTACCGCCGCCCACACCCGCCACCGACCCCCGCAATCCATCCACCACGGCACGCAAACAGCATCCCCCACGGGCATACACAAAGACACCCACACCAAACGCAACACGACAATCAAAACCTTCCCCGACGTGCTTTGATGGCCCTGAGAAGGGCCGTTTTGGGCCGCGCGTCTCTTGCGCGCCACTAGACGACGACGGGGGGTGGGGACGACGGAGTCAAGCGCCAAACCCTTCCTTTCTCCCATCTCTTTCTCCTCTACTCTACTCTACTCTACTTCTTCTTCTTGGGCGAAGCCTTCGCCTTAGACGGCGTCGTCGCCTTCTTCGGGCGCGGCGCCTTCGGCTTCTTCGTCGGAACCTTGGCGGCCTTCTTCGCCTTCGACGGCGACTTGGCCTTGGCCGGCTTGGCCGCAGCCGCCTTCTTCGCACCCGCGGGAGCGGCCGACGCCGCAGACGCCTTCTTGGCGGCGCCCGCCTTCCGACCGGTCGCCGCCTTCACGCCACCAGCCTTCTTTGCGCCGGCCGCACGGGCGCCCTTCTTCTCCTTGCTGGCCGGAGCGGCGCGCTTCTTCTTGGCACCGCCAGCACGGGCCTTGCCGCCCTCGGCCGCCCCCCCGCCGCCGGCGCCGGCAAGCTTGAACGAGCCGGACGCGCCCTTCCCCTTCGTCTGCACCAGCTCGCCCGCCACGACGGCCGACTTGAGGTACTTCTTGATAAACGGCGCCAGCTTCTCCGCGTCCAGCTTGTAGTGCGCGGCTATGTACTTCTTGATCGCCTGCAGCGACGACCCGCCGCGCTCCTTCAGACTCTTGATGGCGGCCGTCACCATCTCAGAGGTGCGCGGGTGCGCAGGCTTGGCGCGCGGCTTCTTCGCAGACGACGCAGACTTGGCCTTCTTCGTAGTGCCGGTGGCGGCGGGTGCCGCAGCAGTCTCGTTCGTAGCCGCCTGATCTGCCATTTCGACGACGCGCGTAACACACAGCGAGAGCGAGAGCGAGCGGGACGGACGGCAGGCACGCAAGCACAGCACAGCACAGCACAGCAGCAGAGCAGAGAATCACAAGGCCCAGCCAGTGTCGCGGGCGGGCGCGGACGGCCGAGAGAGCGGCCGCCACTCTGCGCGCCGCCGCGCCGCGCCTCCCGCGCTTGCTACCGCCCAACGTCCGACAGCCTGTGCGGAGCAGCCCCAAACCTGCGCCACAACCGCCCGCGCCTTTCAAACCACCGAGGATGGGGCTACACACAGCCACACCACAGTCGCCAACCAGTCGCCACGGCAGCGCCGCAAACCACGGCCAAACTGCAGCTACCGCGCGCTACAGCCTGGGTCGGCCCGCCGAGAATCGCCGCCCCCGCCCAAATGCCGCCCCCACAGCCCCAGCCGACGACCCGCCACAATGGCCAAACCTTCGGCAAAACTCCCACACCGTCGCCGCGGCAGCCCGGCCAGCGCGGCCGGCGCCACAGCCACACAAGCCGAGGCGTGCGGCGATGACGGCCGTGCAAACGCGCCTCCGCCGCCCCATCGCCTTCCGTCGCCCTCCCGCCGTTTCCCGATCGGCCCGCAGCCGTCGGGCCACATCGCGCGCCGTCCTCCTCCTCTCGCCCGCCAACATTCACAGCCGTTTCTCAACAATTGCCCGCCGCAAACGGACGCCGCCTGCGCAACAGGCGCCGCCGCCCCTCGCCGCTTCCGACCCAACCCCTCGACCGAGGCAAACCGCAATCCGAATCTACAGACCAACCCAATCTGCCGTCAGCACACACGACAGCCGACCTTACACGTTACGCGTTACACATTACGTTTACACGTCTAGGTTGGGTTACGTTAGGTTAGGTGGACGTGGGTTAGGTTAAGGGGACTTGGGTTAGGTTAAGCGTCAAACTTAGGTTAAGCATTCAAACACGTCAGGCGTCAGAGGTTAGGTTAGGTTAGGTTAGGTTAGGTTAGGTTACACGTTAGGTTAAGGGGTCAGTGCTAGGCTAAGAAGCGTCAAACGTAGGTTACAAAAGCGTTCAAACCGTGAGGCGTGAGCCGGACAGCTTACCTTACGTAGACGTTAGGGGCTCACAGGCTGAGCTCACCTCGCCACACCACAGGGTTAGGTTCGGTTCGCTCGGCTCAGCGTAAAGCGCCGAGGTCAGGGTTGCGTTCGTTCACCTTCGGGCGCCACACTTTCGGTTGAAAGGTCGCGACGGGACGACGTCGGCAGGCACGCCGCAAACGAACAAAAACGTACAGACGACGTCGAAAACCGCCGACAGACGGGGGAGCAGCACGACCACGACCAGATACCGAGCGCGAACGAGACACACGCGAACCACCCCCACCGGCCAAAGGGCACCACACAACAACCCAGAGCACCACGTGTCCACACCAGAGCAACCCGCCGCTCACGCGACATGGCTGGCACCGAAGGGCAACCGCCCGCAACTGCGCTTTCCGCGCCGGCCCGGATGCACGTCGTGCTACAACAACACCACTACCGTACACAGCCGCTGTTCACAACATCACTATCATGCGCGCCCGCGGCTCGCCGCCGTCGCAGTCGCAGCCCCGACGCCAGCGCTTTTGCACCACCATTCACACGCACCGCAACACAGCCGAACAAAACAAACACCACACAACAACAGCAACAACGCCGCCGCCGCCGCCTCTACTTGTGCCGGCGACCCACCCCGCCGATGGCGCACCTTTCGCCAGCCGGCAATCGACACACACGCACGCACCCACCCACCCACCCACCCACCCACCCCCCGGGGCCCAGTGCAAAAAAAAAAAAAAAACACACAAAAACAAAACGACACGGGAAGCGCACACCGCCACTTCGCGCGCACGCCACCAACCAGTCGTCGTCTCAAAATAACAAACAACAACCAAAATAAACTAACAACTAGGGCAACACAAAACAAAAACGCCTCGCACGAACCGCCCACAAAAAGGACAAGCACACGCACAGCCTCTGCTGACGACCACGACGCAGCGGCACGCTGCTCCTGTCCCGCGCCCCGCGCCCCACTCGATTCACAACTCACGCGACACCGTCAACGACGGGCTCGCTTCCCGCAACCTACCACCTTTCCGCCACGACGCACAGCCCCAGCCCCACCCGACGACGCCCGTGGCAACGACTGCACTTTCACCACCGCCTCCCCCTTCCCCCCCAAAACACACACACACACACCCAGCCAAAAACGCACTCGCGACCCACACATGCACGTGCATCGGCACACGCCAACCAGTCAACGTCGACAACCACACGCAAGGCTCGAAACGAAACCGGCGTCCTTCCACGTTGCCATCAAGCTACGCGACACAAGACACAAGGAACCAACACAACAGCCGGCCCCACTAATTCCCACTCTCACGCCGCAAAAAGCACACCGAAACCGCCAAACGCACGCACATTCCCCTTCGCACTGACAACGACCGGCTCTCGCTACCACACACCTCTCGGCAGCCGTTTCACGCCAATTCGCCACACCGCCCACACAGTCGACAAGCGCCCGCCCTGTACGGCACACGCAACGACGCAGCGCAGCAAAGGGCGCCCGCAACACATACCTCTCCGCCGCCCGACGCGCCAACCGCCACACCACACCGCCAGCCACTCGCAAATTGTGCACTGCCACCAGCCACACGTCCAACACGCCGCGCCGCCTCCGGCCACCCGCCAGGGGGCGCTCACGTTCGCGACAACAGCGCGGCCCGCCGGGCCGGGCCGAACCGAACCGAGCCGCCGCTGCTCTGCACTCGGCACGGCCACACCCTGCTGCAGACCGGGCTCGTCTCTCTGTACGCGTCTGCCTGCGCATCAACACAACACGACCTTTTTTTTTTTTTTTACCTCTCTCTACCGCCATCCCTTCTTCTCGCGTTTTACTCGTTGTTGCAGCAGCGGCGCACACCTACACATCCACAGCCCCAGCCGAGCCGGCCTCACCTCAGGGCCCGCCGCCAGCGTCTCCTCCTCGGGCACAGGTGCGGTGCTGTGGCCGCCCATCCAACCGCATTGCTGGCCGTCCAGCCACCAGGCGTTCCCACTGCCGCGAGCCACGCCGCGCACCGACCCTGCTGCAGAAAACGAAGCATAGCCAGAGACCGACCGATACACAAAGCAAGCCGTCGCCTCGCCTCTTGTCCTTCCTGCCTTCCTTCCGCCCCCGCCCTTCTCACACCACCGCCTCTCCACTTTCGCCCGCCCCCGCCCCCGCCCCTCCTTTTTTTTGTTTTGTTTTTTTCCTTCGTTTTCTTCTTTCTTTCTTTCTTTCTTTCTTTCTTTCTTTCTTTCTTTCTTTCTTTCTTTCTTTGGCCCTCTCTCCTTCCCGCCCCATGGCGGTTACGGCACCGCCTGCAGCGGCAGATTTTTTGCGCCCACACGCCTACTCCTACCACCATTAACCTTGCCCTGCCCTGCCCATCAACGTCGCAGTCGAACCGACGCTTGCCAACACACTGCCCACGTTCCCTTTCTCTCTTCGGCCTACGCCCATTACGCGCCGCCGCCACAGCACCTTCCCTTCCCACAACACACCGACGTCATCACACGCACCCAAAACAGGGGCCACGACCGTGTTCCTCGCCCACTCCCATCCCGCACGGTACGCACATTCCCAACTACTAACCGCGCACCCTCCCTTTCCAATCTGTGTGTCTCTGTGTCTGTGTCCTGTCCGCGCGTGACGCCTCTCAACATCCGCCGTCCCCCGTCCCGTTTTCGCCCCCATGCCGTCGTCGCGCCGCCTCCGCCCCGTCCACCGCCGCCCCTGTCCGCCCCGCACCACACCATACACCGCTGCTTGTCCCGGCCGTTGCCACCAAAGGCGCCGACCGCAAACGCGCCACGCCGCAGCCCCCGTGCGTCTCGCGCTCGCTTGCATCTCCGTGCCGACGCTGCCTCTCTTCCCGCTCGCACTCGACCTCGACAACACAGTCTTTGGCTCCGCCACTGCGTGTTCCGGTGGTACGCACGCTGCAACACGTATGTATTCATTACCAGAGCGATGGCGAGGCATGACAGCATCTCCGTCTGACCAGAGAGTTATTTATCGTTGCTGGTCGGCGCTTGGACCGCGCCAGACGACAGTAGTGGCACGCACCGGGTCGCCAGGAACAGTTGTTATATATATTGTAGCGCGAGTCGGGAGAGGTAGTAGTCGGTCGACAGTAGTAGCGGGTGGACGGTTGTACTGAGCGGGCGTCGGCGGCGTGCTCTGCTCGTCTCGCGACTCTGGTCACGGTTCGGGACGATGTATATAGTATATTGTGTTATAATCAAAAGGTAGTGTGAAGCTGCATTGCGCAAATCTGATAACGTATGTTCTTCAACAACAAAAGCCCCACTATTACTTTTTTCTAAAGTAACTTTTGTCTTTTAACGAAAAACATTCACTTTTTAAAGACTACTTCCTATGGCATTTCCCTCCAAGGAGTGCAATTAATTACCAGCCAGCACTCATTCATTGCACACAGCTGTGTAAGGGGTATCTACAATTGAGGAGCGGATACAAATGCAATTTTTTTGTTTCTTTTTTTTTTTTTTTTTTTTTTTTTTTTGGTGTCTGTGTGTTGTAACCTCCCCGCAAAATTTAAAATAATGGACAATGTTATTTACGGATGCTAATGGACATTGCGCTAATTGTAACCTCGCCCACAATGAGAGGTATTGAAAATGGCAACAAAAATGTGAAATTCGCAATCCGACTCAAATATAAATTCTTCACAACATTTAAAGTCCGTTCAGTGACAAGAAACTTCAATTAAACCGAAATATCGGTCTTTGGCCCTGTGCAAAACAATCAGAATTACAGTCTTACCTCAGAATAAATGGATGTCACATTTCTGCTCTTGTTGTTGCGCAGCGCCTGGAGGAACTGCATTGCAAATAATAATATTCTCCTTTTTTTTTGTGATTTTAGTGAAATTTTTCTTCAAAGAAGTGGAATGAAATGTGAAGTGCAACGAACTCTTTAGTTCAATAAAAAATTAAATGTTTGAAAAATGCTTTTGAAATAAAAATTATTATTGGGGAACTTGTTGGAGAATAATTACAATAAATAAACCTTTTCATTATCTAATGATTATATTAATTAACAGTATACCTTATTCACCATCTTGACCAGTGTTGCCGGCCGCCTACATCACACAACCGCACTCGGCTGCTACTACTGACCGACCGCTCTGCATGACGACTACTGACAGAGTACAGACTCGCAACGACTGACTGACTGACTGACTGACTGACTGAGAACCGCTCGCAACACTCGCGCAGTCCAGCGCAAACTCTCTGGTCACAGATGCTACAATGTCTCGCCATCGCTGCTACGTTACATACGTGTTTCAGTGTCTTCTTTTCATTGGGGTAACGATCTTTGGCTCTTTTTATTCTGAATACAGGGCCAAAGGTCAACGCTGCTGCCCTTATACAATTTATCAGGTTTCATTATGTCTGTTGCAATGTTACATACGGTTCATTCTTTCATTAATATTATCGTTGGGTTTGTTTTGTAGGGACGTTAACATTCTGGCACATTTTTATTATCATCGGACTCTCTGCTATTTGTGCAGGGAGGTTATGTACCTGGGTCCATTTCCATTTCCATTTACATTTTAGTATTGATAGACTTTTTGTTTTCTTTTTTGTTTCTTGTTGTTTTTCCTTCTTTTTTTTGTTGTTCTTTTTTTGTTTTGTTTTGTTTTTCCCGCTCTCAACCACCACCGCCGCATCACGCCTTCCGTTTTCTTGGTTTCTTTTCTGTTCTTCAACTGCTTCAACATCACCGCGCCCCATTTCCACACCACAGCCATCAGCCTCCAAGACGGGCAGGCGCAGTGTGCCATTTCCGGCGCACAAGCACACCCGTACGGTACTCTCCTCGCCCCCACGCCAACAACAACACAGCGACCACGCGGCTTTCAGGCATGGCACGGCACGGCACCGGCGAAATGCGCCGCCCCCGCCCCTCCGCGCATCCGTCCGTCTCGCCACGTTCACTGACAGCCGCGTCTGCGGCTACACCACGACAACCACAACACAACACCGCTCCCCTCCCTGGCAACTCATTGTTTTTCTCCTCCTCTTTTGCACAAACCACAACGCCGAGCACAGGCGCAAGCCACCCACACCGCGCCCCTCCCCGTCCCGTCTTTGGCCGCCGCTCCTCGTTTGCCCCCTCCCATCTCCCGAAATGCCATGCCAGCAGCGTTACGCATGCCCCTCCCCTGTCCACACAACACTACCGCCAAACGAACAGCCTTCCGGGCCACATGCAGGGCACGCCCACCTCCAAACACTGCCAATTCACGGACGCACACACACACACACACACACACACACACTTTCTCGACACCTTTCTGTACGGAGGGTGCGTCATCTCGACCGTGACAGAGTGACGCCAACTATCGGCGATCCATTTCCCCCCACTGGTAAAACATGTCCACTAACACCTACATACATCATTCAAGTACACAGACAATAGCATACACACAATGGGAGGGCACACGAACATGGACGGCACGGCACTGTCATACACTCTTCCTCAGAACCATATCAACAAACGTTACGTACATCCGGGAAAGCGAAAGCGAAAGCAAAAGCAAAGCCCAATGCAGCCGTCAAAGGTAACGTTCACCACGGCAGACACTTGCAGCCGCGCCGCCGTTAAACGCATTTCAGTGCGGCTCCAATACGCCTCCGACACGGGAACGTTCCGTTGCTCTACGAATGCGCTTCTCCCCTTTTTCCCTTCCTCTCTCTTTTGCCCCCCCTCCTTGCACTCTTGCCTCATTCCTCACGTTCTGCCCAGACATTCGACCGATCAAAGTCAACCTTTCGTTACCGTTCTCAGCGCGACGGTGTACAACAGTATGACGGGTGTGCCCAAGACTTCGGTTCAGTTGCGTGACGCCGGTCTATCGCGCCGATCGACAGTTACTCAGGGGGCGACGGATCGGACCACGTCACCGACACACAAAACACTTTCAAACAAACAAATACATACCGGATGGACACAGACAAACACGTGTACAGACATTCGCCAAACAAACGACGACGACCGCCGCCGCCGCCGCCGCCGCCGCCGCCGTCTAGCGTCGCGCTTACTGTACTGCACTGGACACGCGTGCATCTTGAATGACGACATCGGTGTGCGTGCGTCGTACGCAATCAGTCAGACACGGCTATCAAAAATCAGAGTCGAATGGTACATCATCGTGCGTGTCGCCGTACACGTACAGTACAATACAACAACAATGCGTCTTAATGGCACGTTCAATTTCAACGTCACTCACACACCTCCACGCTGCAGTTACGTCGCACCATTGTCAAACTCGGCGTACAGCAAAGGGAATAGTGGGCGGCAAAAAAAAAAACCAAACAAAAACATTTCACATTTCACCCTCGCCATGTATGATGTGCAAAAAACAAACCCGCAAACGGCCGTCGTTACGGTGACACAAAAGTCGCCGATCGCACTGTCCCCCCTCGCAGACAGGTTAACACACACACACACACACACACACACACACACACACACACACACACACCAACACCAATGGGTCAAAACCACTCCAACGAGGCGTGCCACCATTCCACGCCACGGCGACCAACCTCGTGGCCGTCCCCCGCAACACGCTTTGACGCGCCCCCCCCACCCACAATCAAAATGCACACATACATCACAGCCGTCCACACAAACAACAACAACAACAACAACAATTCCGCCCTTCCCGCAAAAGGCAAGTTGGTGGCCCTGAAAAGGGCCGTTTTGCCGCTCTCGCAACGGAGGAGCCTTCTCCTTCCTTCCTTCCTTCCTTCCATTCCAGAGCCACCTCCTTACTTGGAGCTCGTGTACTTGGTCACCGCCTTCGTGCCCTCGCTCACGGCGTGCTTGGCCAGCTCGCCAGGCAGCAACAGCCGCACAGCGGTCTGGATCTCGCGGGACGTGATGGTCGAGCGCTTGTTGTAGTGCGCCAGGCGAGAAGCCTCGGCCGCAATGCGCTCGAAAATGTCGTTCACGAAGCTGTTCATGATGCTCATCGCCTTCGACGAGATGCCCGTGTCAGGGTGCACCTGCTTCAGCACCTTGTAGATGTAGATGGCATAGCTCTCCTTCCTCTTGCGCTTCTTCTTCTTGTCGCCCTTCGAAATGTTCTTCTGCGCCTTGCCAGCCTTCTTGGCGGCCTTCCCGCTAGTCTTGGGCGGCATCTCGAACGAACGAACGTACGGCAGCAGCAACACCAGTAGCAAGCGCTCCGCTCCAACAAAGAAAGCAATATCAATCCCACCACCCCCCACCAAGACACGTACTCCCTCCCCCTCAGGGAGCGGAGACGAGGCAGACCGCCCCCTCGTCATCGACGAGTCCAGAGAGACATCCGAGCCTCAAACACCCGTCACCGACGGGGATGGGTTTCAAAAAGCGCGGAAAACCGCCCGCCCACCCACCCCCCAGCAAGCGAGAGGCATTGCCTCTACTAGTAATAAGTTCTTGCCACTGTCCGACGAGGACGAAGCGGTACCCGGGAGCAGTGATGCGCCACAGCACATACACACACCTAGACACAGACTCCCCCCAATTATCGCAGAATTTGACAAAAACTACGAGGAGCTTCACTCCCTCGTCAGCAACTGCCTCGGAGAGAAGCAGTTCACAGCGAAGTCCGCCGGAGGGGACAAAATCAAACTTATGTTCAGAGAGCTGGACGATTACACCGCTGTGAAGGCCCTGCTCTCTGAACACAAAGTCCCCCATTACACCTTCCCCACAGCCAAACAACGTCTAATGAAGGTAGTACTAAGGGATCTACCCCGCAAAGTGGGCACTGACGCCATCAAGAAGGACCTGCAGAGGCAGGGCTTCGAAGTCAACAGCGTCACCCACATGAAGGAAGTCTACAGTGGCAACAAATGGCCACTGTATCAAGTCAACCTTCCTGACACTCCGCAAAACAGACAGAAACACGTCACACACGTCCTGTCAGTGCCAGTCACAGTCGAACCTCTACGCAGGAAAAGTGGCAATGTGCAGTGCTACAACTGCCAAGGATTAGGGCACGTTGCCAAGCACTGCGACATGCCCACCCGCTGCATGAAATGCGCAGAAGGACACCCAACCTCCGAGTGCTCCTTACAGAGAGGAGACCCAAAAAGCAAGTGTGCCCTATGCGGCGAATCTGGACACGGCGCCTTCTACCAAGGCTGCCGAGTACAGAAAGAGTACCGCCTACGCGCACAAGGGACCAAAACCCCCGCCACACCAAAAACCAACCGTGGCGCCGGTCCTACAAACTCTAGAGCGCCGGCGAATCCACTACCGCGCCAAACACGTCCAGCAACCCGCTCGAGACCGCGAGGTGGCGCAAGCTACGCGAGTGTGGCAGGCACTGACAGGAGCCAACAAACGACTCCTACCATACACTTAGCCCAGCAGCCGATCCCCGCTAACGGAGAAACGTCCAGGGAAGCCTCCCCCCCCCATAGTCCCAAGCCCAGTCTGCGGCCAGTAGCGGCAGCTGAGTGCACATCAAAAGGCCCTCAGCCCAGCACTTCTGAAGAGAGTGCAAATGCCCTACGGCCCTCAGGAGTCGTGGAGCAAACGTTAGGCCTCCTAACGCAACTGCTCCACGAAATCAGGCAACAGAACGCCCAAATTCTTACCGCCATTAATTTGGTGCTCCAAGGGTCGCACAACAATGCGACCACAGCAGAGACATCCTCCCTTCAGTGATGGATAGACGACCCCACATCCAAGGACTCAAAATGTGCGTCTTCAACGCAAACGGCATTGTCGGACAAAACAACGAGTTCCGCGAGTTCCTACGCGATGAAAACATAGACGTATGTATGGTGGCCGAGACACACCTTAAACCGGGTGTAAGGGTGTCGGTACCCAACTACAACTGCTACAGGACCGACCGGCCCACCGCTGGAGGCGGGGTAGCAACATACGTCAAACGCGGAATCCCCCATCATCAGGTCCACCCACCAGCAACTAGGCAAATAGAAACAGCGGCAATAGAGATTGCTACTGTCACAGGGCCCCTCACTGTCGTTGCAGCATATCGCCCTCCCTCCTATACTCTGGAAGAGGACGACATAGCAGCCCTAGGCCAAATAAGAGGAAAACTCTTCATTGGCGGTGACCTAAACGCCAAACATGCAGACTGGCACTCGCGAAACTCAAACAGAGCTGGTCGTCAACTGCAACGACTCGCGCGCACCCACCACTTTCACATATGGGGTCCAGAGGAGCCCACCCACTTCCCCAGAAACGGGGGAAGGGCGGACGTCCTCGACATAGCGCTCACCAAAAGAATAACGGGATTTGTGACCGCGCAATCGGTTAACCGAATGTCTTCCGATCACAATCCCGTGATTCTCGAGGTCGACATAGGAGACTGGGTACCTCTCCTGCAACAACACGTCTCATACAAGCGCACTAACTGGGAGCAATTCAAAGTTGACGTAACTTCAGCAATTGCCCAGGCCCCGCCTCCAACTGCAGATTCTGCAGAACAGGCGCTTAAAGATCTCACCAGCACGATCCTGCAAGCAGCAAAGGAGGCCACACCACAGCCACCGGACGGCCCTCCCCCTGTTAAGCAACTCCCGCCGCACCTGCTTGCCCAAATTAGAAACAAAAATAGGATCGCCAAAGAGTGGAAGCTCACAAAGAACCCCGTAACTAGGAGGCTACTGAACCGCCTACAAAGAGAGCTCAAGGTCGCACTCACTGAGCACCGCAACCAGCAATGGTCGGCGCGGCTCTCAGCTCTCCGCGTGGACGACAACAGCCTCTGGCAGGCGACCAAACAGATCACCAAAAGACGCGCCAGACTGCCACCTCTGCACGGCGAGCGCGGACTTGTCTTTAGCACCGCAGATAAGGCAAATGCCCTGGCAGATGCCTTTGAAAAACAGTTCCGCCCCGCAGAGGCGCAGGACAGGGACCATGAAGCCGTCGTTCGACGTCAGCTCGCCACATTCCTTGCGGCGGACGACGCCGACGACGACGAAGAAAACACACCGCTCTTCACACCCGACGACGTGTACCGAGTAATCAGGTCGCTACCTAACAAAAGAGCCCCAGGCCACGACCAGCTCAACAACGTAGTAGTGAAACACCTCCCACCCCCTGCCGTAGCCCACATCGCAAATATCTTCAACGAGATCACGCGTTCCCGCAAGTTTCCAAGGTGCTGGAAACACGCAGAAGTCGTCGCGATCGCGAAACCCGGTAAAGACCCGGTTATCCCGCAGAACCACCGACCAATCAGCCTTTTGCCAACCCTTAGCAAAATTTACGAACGCCTGCTACTCATCCCCATTCTCGACCACGTCAGCACACAACAAATCCTGCCGGACTTTCAGTTCGGTTTCCGGCAGGAACACTCCGCGCCCCAGCAACTAATGAGGGTCGTCGAAGCAGCTACCGAAAGCTTCAATCGTAAAAGTTACTGCGGGGTAGTGCTACTTGACGTAGCCGCTGCCTTTGACTCTGTCTGGCACACCGGGCTTCTCTACAAGCTATACTCCCAAGGCTTCCCAGGTCCGATAGTGAAGCTACTCGCGAGCTATCTCTCCAAAAGGACCTTCTCCGTTAGGATCGAGTCGTCGCTCTCCACAAAGCGGCGCATCAGGGCAGGTGTGCCCCAGGGGTCGGTACTGGGCCCGGTACTGTACAACCTGTACACTGCCGACCTCCCGACCGTACCGCTGGTGCACACTGCTCAGTATGCCGACGACACAGCGTTCTTCACGCGTAACCCGAACAGAGACAGGGTTACGCGTAGATTGCAAACAGCGCTGGACGAGACCGGCCGCTGGGCTAAAAAGTGGCGCATCACTCTCAACGAACAGAAAACCCAAGCCATCATGATCACCCGCAAACTGGGCAAGCGGGCTCCCGCCCGTCGGCCGCTACTGCTCAAGCTGAACGGCCAAGAGCTTCCATGGCGACGTACCGCCAGGTATCTTGGAGTCACTCTCGACACCAGGCTCACCTGGAGGGCTCACATCGGGGACTTGCGCCGGAAAGCTAGTGGTAGGATGCAAATGTTGTATCCTATCCTTAACACCCACAGCACCCTAGCGGCTGACATAGGAGTTAGAACGTACTGTTCCTTAATAAGACCAATAATGGAGTATGCTTGCCCAGTCTGGGGATACGCGGCGGATTGGCACCTCCGCAAACTTCAGGCAGTGCAAAACCGTGCACTTAAAAGGGCATTACACCTTCCCTTCCGCTTCCCCACTGCTGACCTGCACGAAGCAGCGGGAATTCCAACGCTCCATGAGCGATTCAAAGAACTGGCCGAAAGCTTCTACGAGAACTCGGCCAGATCAGACAATAGACTTATTAAAAACCTGGGACTGTATGACACATCACTGGACAGACACAGACGACCTAAATTCATGATTACAAATTAAAACAGCCGAAAAGGCAGCAAAGAAACACTAAACACACTGCACCATAAAATGACGTACCAAAAAACATCGACCATTTATCCACTCAACATAGAGGAGGAAATGTCCAGAAGGACAACACCCTCCATTACATACGCTCTCCTCGAAAGTGAGGAAGCTCAAATGCAGTAACGGCGGCTGCGCCGGCACGCACTCCGCTGCTCGACTCGCTGCCGCTCGCACCGGTCGTTTTTCGTTTCCGTTTCGTGTGCACCGTCGCTAGCCCATCGCCATGTCCGGACGCGGAAAGGGAGGCAAAGTCAAGGGCAAGTCAAAGTCCCGCTCAAGCAGGGCTGGGCTCCAGTTCCCGGTCGGCAGAATCCACCGCCTCCTGCGCAAGGGAAACTACGCAGAGCGCGTCGGCGCCGGGGCGCCCGTCTACCTCGCCGCCGTCATGGAGTACCTCGCGGCTGAGGTGCTCGAGCTGGCCGGAAACGCGGCCCGCGACAACAAGAAGACGCGCATCATCCCGCGCCACCTGCAGCTTGCCATCCGCAACGACGAGGAGCTCAACAAGCTCCTGTCGGGCGTCACCATCGCACAGGGTGGTGTCCTGCCCAACATCCAGGCCGTCCTGCTGCCAAAGAAGACCGAGAAGAAGGCCTAAAGGAGGCCAGGCAATCGCAACGCGCTTTGCCGGCTCGGCTCGGCCCACAACAATCGGCCCTTTTCAGGGCCACCACACAAACCTACGTCCAAAGCAAAATTTCAGTCGTCCTCGCCGCACCTTGTTTTGTTTTAACTTTGCACAGCCGCCGCCGGCGCACGTCCGCCATCTTGTCGTCCACACAGCCCGTGTGGCCCAACACACACACACACACACATTCATTTTTGCACGGTCGCAGTCGCCTTCCAAACGACAACGGCAGCAATAATGACGACCATTGTTACAGGGAGGCGTGTCGACACACCGCCCTCCACTCCCGCGCGCAACGGCCGTCGACACGAACGAAACAGCTGATCCGGCCGCCTATGCCCACACGCCTTGCCTCGGAAACCCCAACGCCGCCGCAAACACACAGGGCCAAACCACGCAAGCAAATAATCACCGCCTCTCGCACAACAACACACAGCCCGCCATCTCCGTCGCGATCGATACAACGACACACAATAACAAACACAAACGAAGCAGCTCCACACACAGCCAGCCACATGACACGTTTCCTTTCCTTCTCCCCTCCCAGTCACATCACGTCGCTCAAACGGAAAGAAAGAAACAAACAAACAACACAGACTCTTTCGCACTTTTCAACTTCCGAACAGTGTGGTGGCCCTGAAAAGGGCCGTTTTCTAGTCTCTCCCACCCACAAGCACGGCCGCGGGAAGGCCAGCGCCCGCTGCGACGCAGCCTAACCGCCGAAACCGTACAGGGTGCGCCCCTGCCTCTTCAGGGCGTACACCACGTCCATGGCCGTCACAGTCTTGCGCTTGGCGTGCTCAGTGTACGTCACCGCGTCGCGGATCACGTTCTCCAGGAACACCTTCAGCACCCCGCGGGTCTCCTCGTAGATCAGACCAGAGATGCGCTTCACGCCGCCCCTGCGAGCCAGGCGGCGGATGGCGGGCTTCGTGATGCCCTGGATGTTGTCGCGCAACACCTTGCGGTGCCGCTTGGCGCCACCCTTGCCGAGCCCCTTTCCTCCCTTGCCGCGGCCTGTCATCCTTCCTTCCTCGGGCAAAGCAACAACGTGCACAAACAGCAGCTGCAGCGGCTGGCGAGTCGGCTACGGTCTGCGCCCAGCGCGCCCGCCGCCCCCCTATATAGACTCTGGCCCGCCCTCCCCCCACCACGCGCAACCGAGGGCATATAAGCGCAGCACGGAGGCGCGCGGGCCCGTTGTCAAGGCAGCACCGGACGCCGCGCCGCACCTAACCTCCACGCACGCCGCTCCGCTACCGCTATGGCCCGCACAAAGCAAACGGCCCGCAAGTCCACCGGCGGAAAGGCGCCGCGCAAACAGCTCGCCACCAAGGCGGCGAGGAAGAGCGCGCCCGCCACCGGAGGCGTCAAGAAGCCCCACCGCTACAGGCCGGGCACCGTCGCCCTGCGAGAAATCAGGCGCTACCAGAAGAGCACAGAGCTGCTCATCCGCAAGCTGCCATTCCAGCGCCTAGTGCGCGAGATCGCCCAGGACTTCAAGACCGACCTGCGCTTCCAGAGCTCCGCAGTCATGGCCCTGCAGGAGGCCAGCGAGGCCTACCTCGTCGGCCTCTTCGAAGACACCAACCTGTGCGCAATCCACGCCAAGCGCGTCACCATCATGCCCAAGGACATCCAGCTCGCGCGCCGCATCCGCGGCGAGCGCGCCTAAACCGCGCCGCGGCACCGCACCGCACAAACAAAAACGGCCCTTTTCAGGGCCACTAACATCTCTCCGTCGCGAGCAAACTTTGTCGGTCGCCTGCCTCTCGCCCCGCAACCCAAAAACAACAACCACCACTTCCCGTCCGCCCGCCACACCCGCTCACTCTGCCTGCCTGCTAGCAGCGCGCAACAATCACACATCATCCCTCCCCGGCGCTCAAAGCGCACAATACCCAACGGCCGACGTCACACCGCACGGGTGGCTGGCCGGCCGCCGCTTTCGTTTCGAAAACAAAAACAACCCGCACTCCACTCCGACGGCCAACGGCCAGGCAGGCGCGCTCGCTCGCTCGCTCGCTCTCCAACGCCACCGAAATCCCCGCCGACTCCTTCCACATCTCAACGTGCCCCCCGTTGCAAAACATAACACACACACACACACACACAAAGGAACAAAACAAAGACCAGACACGACTCGACAAGACAGACATCCGAGAAGAACGAACGCAGGCAAGCCAACCAACGTATTCAAACAAAACAACGTGACAGAAAACCAACCGTCGGCCGCCGCCACAAACACGGCGACAATCAACCACGACGACAACAACAACAACACCGCTTACCGCTACCGCCGCCCACACCCGCCACCGACCCCCGCAATCCATCCACCACGGCACGCAAACAGCATCCCCCACGGGCATACACAAAGACACCCACACCAAACGCAACACGACAATCAAAACCTTCCCCGACGTGCTTTGATGGCCCTGAGAAGGGCCGTTTTGGGCCGCGCGTCTCTTGCGCGCCACTAGACGACGACGGGGGGTGGGGACGACGGAGTCAAGCGCCAAACCCTTCCTTTCTCCCATCTCTTTCTCCTCTACTCTACTCTACTCTACTTCTTCTTCTTGGGCGAAGCCTTCGCCTTAGACGGCGTCGTCGCCTTCTTCGGGCGCGGCGCCTTCGGCTTCTTCGTCGGAACCTTGGCGGCCTTCTTCGCCTTCGACGGCGACTTGGCCTTGGCCGGCTTGGCCGCAGCCGCCTTCTTCGCACCCGCGGGAGCGGCCGACGCCGCAGACGCCTTCTTGGCGGCGCCCGCCTTCCGACCGGTCGCCGCCTTCACGCCACCAGCCTTCTTTGCGCCGGCCGCACGGGCGCCCTTCTTCTCCTTGCTGGCCGGAGCGGCGCGCTTCTTCTTGGCACCGCCAGCACGGGCCTTGCCGCCCTCGGCCGCCCCCCCGCCGCCGGCGCCGGCAAGCTTGAACGAGCCGGACGCGCCCTTCCCCTTCGTCTGCACCAGCTCGCCCGCCACGACGGACGACTTGAGGTACTTCTTGATAAACGGCGCCAGCTTCTCCGCGTCCAGCTTGTAGTGCGCGGCTATGTACTTCTTGATCGCCTGCAGCGACGACCCGCCGCGCTCCTTCAGACTCTTGATGGCGGCCGTCACCATCTCAGAGGTGCGCGGGTGCGCAGGCTTGGCGCGCGGCTTCTTCGCAGACGACGCAGACTTGGCCTTCTTCGTAGTGCCGGTGGCGGCGGGTGCCGCAGCAGTCTCGTTCGTAGCCGCCTGATCTGCCATTTCGACGACGCGCGTAACACACAGCGAGAGCGAGAGCGAGCGGGACGGACGGCAGGCACGCAAGCACAGCACAGCACAGCACAGCAGCAGAGCAGAGAATCACAAGGCCCAGCCAGTGTCGCGGGCGGGCGCGGACGGCCGAGAGAGCGGCCGCCACTCTGCGCGCCGCCGCGCCGCGCCTCCCGCGCTTGCTACCGCCCAACGTCCGACAGCCTGTGCGGAGCAGCCCCAAACCTGCGCCACAACCGCCCGCGCCTTTCAAACCACCGAGGATGGGGCTACACACAGCCACACCACAGTCGCCAACCAGTCGCCACGGCAGCGCCGCAAACCACGGCCAAACTGCAGCTACCGCGCGCTACAGCCTGGGTCGGCCCGCCGAGAATCGCCGCCCCCGCCCAAATGCCGCCCCCACAGCCCCAGCCGACGACCCGCCACAATGGCCAAACCTTCGGCAAAACTCCCACACCGTCGCCGCGGCAGCCCGGCCAGCGCGGCCGGCGCCACAGCCACACAAGCCGAGGCGTGCGGCGATGACGGCCGTGCAAACGCGCCTCCGCCGCCCCATCGCCTTCCGTCGCCCTCCCGCCGTTTCCCGATCGGCCCGCAGCCGTCGGGCCACATCGCGCGCCGTCCTCCTCCTCTCGCCCGCCAACATTCACAGCCGTTTCTCAACAATTGCCCGCCGCAAACGGACGCCGCCTGCGCAACAGGCGCCGCCGCCCCTCGCCGCTTCCGACCCAACCCCTCGACCGAGGCAAACCGCAATCCGAATCTACAGACCAACCCAATCTGCCGTCAGCACACACGACAGCCGACCTTACACGTTACGCGTTACACATTACGTTTACACGTCTAGGTTGGGTTACGTTAGGTTAGGTGGACGTGGGTTAGGTTAAGGGGACTTGGGTTAGGTTAAGCGTCAAACTTAGGTTAAGCATTCAAACACGTCAGGCGTCAGAGGTTAGGTTAGGTTAGGTTAGGTTAGGTTAGGTTACACGTTAGGTTAAGGGGTCAGTGCTAGGCTAAGAAGCGTCAAACGTAGGTTACAAAAGCGTTCAAACCGTGAGGCGTGAGCCGGACAGCTTACCTTACGTAGACGTTAGGGGCTCACAGGCTGAGCTCACCTCGCCACACCACAGGGTTAGGTTCGGTTCGCTCGGCTCAGCGTAAAGCGCCGAGGTCAGGGTTGCGTTCGTTCACCTTCGGGCGCCACACTTTCGGTTGAAAGGTCGCGACGGGACGACGTCGGCAGGCACGCCGCAAACGAACAAAAACGTACAGACGACGTCGAAAACCGCCGACAGACGGGGGAGCAGCACGACCACGACCAGATACCGAGCGCGAACGAGACACACGCGAACCACCCCCACCGGCCAAAGGGCACCACACAACAACCCAGAGCACCACGTGTCCACACCAGAGCAACCCGCCGCTCACGCGACATGGCTGGCACCGAAGGGCAACCGCCCGCAACTGCGCTTTCCGCGCCGGCCCGGATGCACGTCGTGCTACAACAACACCACTACCGTACACAGCCGCTGTTCACAACATCACTATCATGCGCGCCCGCGGCTCGCCGCCGTCGCAGTCGCAGCCCCGACGCCAGCGCTTTTGCACCACCATTCACACGCACCGCAACACAGCCGAACAAAACAAACACCACACAACAACAGCAACAACGCCGCCGCCGCCGCCTCTACTTGTGCCGGCGACCCACCCCGCCGATGGCGCACCTTTCGCCAGCCGGCAATCGACACACACGCACGCACCCACCCACCCACCCACCCACCCACCCCCCGGGGCCCAGTGCAAAAAAAAAAAAAAAACACACAAAAACAAAACGACACGGGAAGCGCACACCGCCACTTCGCGCGCACGCCACCAACCAGTCGTCGTCTCAAAATAACAAACAACAACCAAAATAAACTAACAACTAGGGCAACACAAAACAAAAACGCCTCGCACGAACCGCCCACAAAAAGGACAAGCACACGCACAGCCTCTGCTGACGACCACGACGCAGCGGCACGCTGCTCCTGTCCCGCGCCCCGCGCCCCACTCGATTCACAACTCACGCGACACCGTCAACGACGGGCTCGCTTCCCGCAACCTACCACCTTTCCGCCACGACGCACAGCCCCAGCCCCACCCGACGACGCCCGTGGCAACGACTGCACTTTCACCACCGCCTCCCCCTTCCCCCCCAAAACACACACACACACACCCAGCCAAAAACGCACTCGCGACCCACACATGCACGTGCATCGGCACACGCCAACCAGTCAACGTCGACAACCACACGCAAGGCTCGAAACGAAACCGGCGTCCTTCCACGTTGCCATCAAGCTACGCGACACAAGACACAAGGAACCAACACAACAGCCGGCCCCACTAATTCCCACTCTCACGCCGCAAAAAGCACACCGAAACCGCCAAACGCACGCACATTCCCCTTCGCACTGACAACGACCGGCTCTCGCTACCACACACCTCTCGGCAGCCGTTTCACGCCAATTCGCCACACCGCCCACACAGTCGACAAGCGCCCGCCCTGTACGGCACACGCAACGACGCAGCGCAGCAAAGGGCGCCCGCAACACATACCTCTCCGCCGCCCGACGCGCCAACCGCCACACCACACCGCCAGCCACTCGCAAATTGTGCACTGCCACCAGCCACACGTCCAACACGCCGCGCCGCCTCCGGCCACCCGCCAGGGGGCGCTCACGTTCGCGACAACAGCGCGGCCCGCCGGGCCGGGCCGAACCGAACCGAGCCGCCGCTGCTCTGCACTCGGCACGGCCACACCCTGCTGCAGACCGGGCTCGTCTCTCTGTACGCGTCTGCCTGCGCATCAACACAACACGACCTTTTTTTTTTTTTTTACCTCTCTCTACCGCCATCCCTTCTTCTCGCGTTTTACTCGTTGTTGCAGCAGCGGCGCACACCTACACATCCACAGCCCCAGCCGAGCCGGCCTCACCTCAGGGCCCGCCGCCAGCGTCTCCTCCTCGGGCACAGGTGCGGTGCTGTGGCCGCCCATCCAACCGCATTGCTGGCCGTCCAGCCACCAGGCGTTCCCACTGCCGCGAGCCACGCCGCGCACCGACCCTGCTGCAGAAAACGAAGCATAGCCAGAGACCGACCGATACACAAAGCAAGCCGTCGCCTCGCCTCTTGTCCTTCCTGCCTTCCTTCCGCCCCCGCCCTTCTCACACCACCGCCTCTCCACTTTCGCCCGCCCCCGCCCCCGCCCCTCCTTTTTTTTGTTTTGTTTTTTTCCTTCGTTTTCTTCTTTCTTTCTTTCTTTCTTTCTTTCTTTCTTTCTTTCTTTCTTTCTTTCTTTGGCCCTCTCTCCTTCCCGCCCCATGGCGGTTACGGCACCGCCTGCAGCGGCAGATTTTTTGCGCCCACACGCCTACTCCTACCACCATTAACCTTGCCCTGCCCTGCCCATCAACGTCGCAGTCGAACCGACGCTTGCCAACACACTGCCCACGTTCCCTTTCTCTCTTCGGCCTACGCCCATTACGCGCCGCCGCCACAGCACCTTCCCTTCCCACAACACACCGACGTCATCACACGCACCCAAAACAGGGGCCACGACCGTGTTCCTCGCCCACTCCCATCCCGCACGGTACGCACATTCCCAACTACTAACCGCGCACCCTCCCTTTCCAATCTGTGTGTCTCTGTGTCTGTGTCCTGTCCGCGCGTGACGCCTCTCAACATCCGCCGTCCCCCGTCCCGTTTTCGCCCCCATGCCGTCGTCGCGCCGCCTCCGCCCCGTCCACCGCCGCCCCTGTCCGCCCCGCACCACACCATACACCGCTGCTTGTCCCGGCCGTTGCCACCAAAGGCGCCGACCGCAAACGCGCCACGCCGCAGCCCCCGTGCGTCTCGCGCTCGCTTGCATCTCCGTGCCGACGCTGCCTCTCTTCCCGCTCGCACTCGACCTCGACAACACAGTCTTTGGCTCCGCCACTGCGTGTTCCGGTGGTACGCACGCTGCAACACGTATGTATTCATTACCAGAGCGATGGCGAGGCATGACAGCATCTCCGTCTGACCAGAGAGTTATTTATCGTTGCTGGTCGGCGCTTGGACCGCGCCAGACGACAGTAGTGGCACGCACCGGGTCGCCAGGAACAGTTGTTATATATATTGTAGCGCGAGTCGGGAGAGGTAGTAGTCGGTCGACAGTAGTAGCGGGTGGACGGTTGTACTGAGCGGGCGTCGGCGGCGTGCTCTGCTCGTCTCGCGACTCTGGTCACGGTTCGGGACGATGTATATAGTATATTGTGTTATAATCAAAAGGTAGTGTGAAGCTGCATTGCGCAAATCTGATAACGTATGTTCTTCAACAACAAAAGCCCCACTATTACTTTTTTCTAAAGTAACTTTTGTCTTTTAACGAAAAACATTCACTTTTTAAAGACTACTTCCTATGGCATTTCCCTCCAAGGAGTGCAATTAATTACCAGCCAGCACTCATTCATTGCACACAGCTGTGTAAGGGGTATCTACAATTGAGGAGCGGATACAAATGCAATTTTTTTGTTTCTTTTTTTTTTTTTTTTTTTTTTTTTTTTGGTGTCTGTGTGTTGTAACCTCCCCGCAAAATTTAAAATAATGGACAATGTTATTTACGGATGCTAATGGACATTGCGCTAATTGTAACCTCGCCCACAATGAGAGGTATTGAAAATGGCAACAAAAATGTGAAATTCGCAATCCGACTCAAATATAAATTCTTCACAACATTTAAAGTCCGTTCAGTGACAAGA
The DNA here is from genome assembly GCF_021461385.2 of Schistocerca piceifrons. Lineage (NCBI taxonomy): Eukaryota > Metazoa > Arthropoda > Insecta > Orthoptera > Acrididae > Schistocerca > Schistocerca piceifrons. The sequence goes on along the minus strand of NW_025729162.1, from coordinate 421 downwards.
AACTTCAATTAAACCGAAATATCGGTCTTTGGCCCTGTGCAAAACAATCAGAATTACAGTCTTACCTCAGAATAAATGGATGTCACATTTCTGCTCGGCCGGTGGTCGTTTTGTTTTTCCTTATTTTTTTTTTTTTTTTTTTTTTTACTTTTTTTTTTTTTTTTTTTTCTTTTTTTTTTTTCTTAATTTTTTTTTTTTTTTTTTTTTTCTTTTTTTATTTTTTTATTTTTTATTTTTTTTTTTTTTTTTTTTTTTTTTTTTTTATTTTTTCTTTTTTTTTTTTTTTCTTTTTTTTTCTTTTTTTTTTTTTTTTATTATTTTTTTTTTTTTTTTTTTATTTTTTTTTTTTTTTATTTTTTAAATTTTTTTTTTTTTTTTTTTTTTTTTTTTTTTTTTTTTTTTTTTTTTTTTTTTTTTCTTT